>NC_085141.1:225965445-226265445 GCF_024139115.2 Armigeres subalbatus
AAAAAATAATGACCAAGATCATATGCCTTACTCCAAGATCGAAAGGCCTTACTCCATGGATTCCTAGGAAGACTATAACTTATACTGTCTACAATATATTTTCTCTGTACCACAAGAAGCGGGTACTATATTTAAATCAGCACTACAGATCTCTGTCCACGAGTGTAGTACCCAAGCATTTTATTCCAGAAAATTCTTGAATAACTGGACGAACTATTTGCGACTTCTTGCATAGTAACTATCATGTCCGTCAATTTCTAAAGTCTAAACAAGTTTGCTTTTTGTTCCAGTCCAAAAAAATTCCCAGTACAATCCCATTTAATTCGCATAAAAATGGTTTAGTTGTACTTCTATTCAGTAAAATGCATCAGTCTGTCAAACAACTAACACAAGAGCGGAGCATGTACGTGGGTAGTGTTGCCATCAAATTTCTACTATGAAATTATTTCCCAGTTTTCAATACTTTGGAATAGTAACAAATTTTGGTGTACATGACCACTTTGGATGAAAAAAAAATGTATTTGGAAGACTTTACTTTTATTACGCTAGCGGAAAATAAGCGAACAAACGAAATTTATTGACTGCATTGTGTTTTATGAGATATGTAATACAAGATTATTCCAGTTCAAATCGTCAGTTTGGCAACGCGTTCTCAGCCTGTAAATAAGGTGACGAAAGGAAAAAAAATTAAAATCTTCAAAGTTTGGAAAAAAGTTTCTTTTAACGCCTTTCGGGAGTGTGTTTTCGAATAATTTCACAATTCAGTGAAAGATATTCCTTTAATTCAATGCATAGTTGAGAAAAAAAGTGGGAAAGTGTAATCGAAGTTTTTGAAAAATATCGATTTTGATGACGATGTTACGCGGCTTTGCTTGGTGTAACTTTTTTTCTATCTCTCCAGGTGATAATTTCATTGATTTAAATGATCAATCGCGAGTAATTAGTGAATTAGAATTTGATATGACGGGCACGGCAAATGCTGGGTAAAGCGTACCATTGGTACTTCGCGTACCTGAAGGAATAAAATAGACCCCATCTCGCGGTCCTTAGCCTCTTACCCAGCAACTCCTATCCCTACCTCCCCGCGGTGCTGGCCGGGATACGAGCAACCTTAGGGAAAATCGGGTAACCAACCCCGGTGGGAACTATGGTCGTATGCTGACAGGGAAGGGGGGGTTTGCTCCTCTCCAGAGGTGCAAATCTTATTGAGCGTCTGTTCTCCATGTCAGGATCGGCTCACAACAGCGTCTGTTCTCCATGTTAGGGGCGGCTGATCATCGTCCGAGTGCCAGCGAGGGACTCTAAGTGAAACTGTGCACCATGGTCCACCGGAAATAAGGAGGAATGGTCCTCCGGAAATTTAGGGGGTTTGGTGTCAGGCCCTGCAAGCCAGCCTTTAAAAAATCTTAAGCAACGAACAATCAACAAGAGAGTACGGACCGGAACCATCGGCGAAGACCACTGCGACGAAAAGGGACTAGCAATTGGAAACTCGGTTCGTGGAACTGCAAATCTCTCAACTTCATCGGGAGCACACGCATAGGAGTTTAGACCGACTATTGGAAAGTTCAGCGCTCACCGGCTGACGAACGAAAACGGCCTACGCTAATTGATTTCGCCGCCTCCAAGAATATGGCCCTTCGCAGCACCTACTTCCAGCACAGCCTCCCGTATCGGTACACCTGGAGATCACCACTGCAGACAGAATCACAAATCGACCACGTTCTGATTGATGGACGGCACTTCTCCGACATTATCGACGTCAGGACATATCGTGGCGCTAACATCGACTCTGACCACTATCTGGTGATGGTTAAACTGCGCCCAAAACTATCCGTCATCAACAATGTTCGGTACCGACGACCGCCGCGGTACGACCTAGAGCGACTGAAGCAACCTGATGTCGCCACTGCATACGCGCAGCATCTCGAGGCAGCGTTGCCGGAAGAGGGTGAGCTCGATGGGGCCCCTCTTGAGGACTGCTGGAATACAGTCAAAGCAGCCATTAACGACGCAGCGGAGAACAACGTCGGGTATATGGGTCGAAGTCGACGGAACGATTGGTTCGACGAAGAGTGCAGACAGATTCTGGAGGAGAAGGACGCAGCGCGGGCGGTCGCGCTGCAGCAAGGTACCCGGCAGAACGTGGAACGTTATAGACGGAAGCGGAGACAGCAGACCCGCCGTTTTCAGGAGAAGAAACGCTGCCTGGAAGAAGCGGAGTGCGAGGAGATGGAACAGCTGTGCCGTTCTCAAGATACACGCAAGTTCTATCAGAAGCTCAACGCATCCCGCAAAGGCTTCGTGCCGCGAGCCGAAATGTGCCGGGATAAGGATGGGAGCATCTTGACGGACGAACGTATGGTGATCGAAAGGTGGAAGCAGCACTACGAGGAACATCTGAATGGCGCTGAGAGTACAGGCAGTGAAAGTCAAGGCAGCGGAGGAGATGACTTCGTCAGTTCAGCGGACGATGGAAGCCAACCAGCCCCCACCTTGAGGGAAGTTAAGGATGCCATTCAACAGCTAAAGACCAATAAAGCAGCTGGTAAGGATGGTATCGGAGCTTAGCTCATCAAGATGGGCCCGGAAAAGCTGGCCAAGTGCCTGCACAAACTGATAGTCAGAATCTGGGAAACCGAACAGCTACCGGAGGAGTGGAAGGAAGGGGTTATATGCCCCATCTACAAGAAAGGCGACAAACTGGAGTGTGAGAACTTTCGAGCGATCACCATCCTTAAAGCCGCCTACAAAGTGATATCCCAGATCATCTTCCGTCGTCTGTCACCATTAGTGAACGAGTTCGTGGGAAGATATCAAGCCGGCTTCGTTGACGGCCGCTCGACAACGGACCAGATCTTTACTGTACGGCAAATCCTTCAAAAATGCCGTGAATACCAGGTCCCAACGCACCATCTGTTCGTTGATTTCAAGGCGGCATACGACAGTATAGACCGCGTAGAGCTATGGAAATTATGGACGAGAACAGCTTCCCTGGGAAGCTTACCAGACTGATTAAAGCAACGGTGGATGGTGTGCAAAACTGTGTGAAGATTTCGGGCGAACACTCCAGTTCGTTCGAATCGCGCCGGGGACTAAGACAAGGTGATGGACTTTCGTGCCTGTTGTTCAACATTGCGCTAGAAGGTGTCATGCGGAGAGCCGGGTGTAATAGCCGGGGTACGATTTTCAACAGATCCAGTCAATTTATTTGCTTCGCGGATGACATGGACATTGTCGGCCGAACATTTGCAAAGGTGGCAGAACTGTACACCCGCCTGAAACGTGAAGCAACAAAAGTTGGACTGGTGGTGAATGCGTCAAAGACAAACTACATGCTTGTGGGCGGAACAGAGCGCGACAGGGCCCGCCTGGGAAGCAGTGTTACGATAGACGGGGATACCTTAGAAGTGGTCGAGGAATTCGTCTACCTCGGATCCTTGCTAACGGCTGACAACAACGTTAGTCGTGAAATACGAAGGCGCATCATCTGTGGAAGTCGGGCCTACTACGGGCTCCAGAAGAAACTGCGGTCGAAAAAGATTCGCCACCGCACCAAATGTGTCATGTACAAGACGTTAATAAGACCGGTTGTCCTCTACGGACATGAAACATCCCAGACAACCAGAATGCATGCATAATAGAATTGTTTTTCTGTTATGCGATGCCTATGCGCACAAATTTCATCGCTTACCAGTCGCGAAAACACTTTTTACGTACAAAAGTGGAGGCGATATAAGTGTATTTCTTATCCGACGTTGCACGGAAGTGTATGCGATGTGCACGATTTTTATGCGAGTTTGTTCGTTATGCATTGCGATGTAGTTTGTGATAACAAACTCTGTTTGACAGATAATCCGATTTCATGTGAGTTTGATTGCAGGAATATGCGATGTCAACAAATGAAGCTGGAATAAACTCGTAAAATAGCCTACTGTGCGGGAAAATTTATAAATAAACTGATGAGCTTTGCACAACAATGCGAATCTGATGAAACTTGGATCGGTAAACGATTTTGATCGTGCATTCTTATGCGATGTGTGGTTGTCTGGGATGGACAATGCTCGAGGAGGACTTGCAAGCACTCGGAGTATTCGAGAGACGGGTGCTTAGGACCATCTTTGGCGGTGTGCAAGAAGACGGTGTGTGGCGGCGAATAATGAACCATGAGCTCGCCCAGCTCAACGGCGAACCCAGTATCCAGAAGGTAGCTAAAGCCGGAAGGGTACGATGGGCAGGACATGTTGCAAGAATGCCGGACAGCAACCCTGCAAAGATGGTGTTCGCTTCCGATCCGGCAGGTACGAGACGGCGTGGAGCGCAGCGAGCGAGATGGGCAGACCAGGTGCAGAACGACTTGGCGAGCGTGGGGCGTATCCGAGGATGGAGAGATGCGGCCTCGAACCGTGTATTGTGGCGTCAAATTGTTGATTCAGTGTTATCTGTTTAGATGTTAACTAAATAAATGAAATGAATGACGGGAATAAGCGCATGACCCTAACATAATTTTCAACTCTTTTACTATGATGTCTGAACTTTGACATCAAGATACTCCTTATAAAGGGATAAAGCTTGTAGCACCTCCCTCCCCTCGGATATGTGATCTTGCCCGCGTTGGGTGGGCTTACGCCATTAGCACTAATATGGGAACAAAAGACATATTCTGTCGTGGTGGTATCACATGTTGACTATTTTTTGTTCAATGCCGCGTCACAATTTGGCATTGACGCACTGATTTCACGGTTTGCATATGAACCAAGGGACATCGTGTCTTGGAGCTTGGAATAGTAATGCTGTGAGGTGGGCCTCTTTCCTCAGGAATAATGAAGTGAGATCTCCTCCTTTTTTGCAATACTTTCCTGATGTGTTCACTGATGATGATGAGTCGTAGCTACACTTAAATCTAGCTAGATAGGTATATATAGAAAAAAATGTAATCACCTTTATCGACATTAATAGGAAATGAACATTAATAGGATTCCCTGAGTAGTAGTTTTTCAAAACTAAGAGCGTGGCGCCTCTCTTATTTTGTTAGGTCTCAAATTAAAGAGACATAATATAAAATACCAAACATGATAACTATGGTATACAAACAATATAAGAATAGGCGTGATGAAGCTTATTTTGCCACCGAAAAGTGAATCCTATAGCTGACCACGACTTATATAATGATAGTTATTTTACACTTGCTTGTAAGAATTTAAGACGATTACAAACGGTAGGGCAAATTTCATTATCTTCGCTCTAAAAAGCGATGCTTTTTCAAACTTTTAAACTAGGTTTTTCATATATGCGGAAACAACCCTGGGAGAGTAGTATTAGACAAATAAAATGAAGGAACAACGCAAAATAATCCACAATGAGTATCGACTTAAACTGAATTACGTAGAGAACACAAAAAAACTAAGAAAGACAATGTGATAGGTGAATTAAACAAGATAAAACAATATGACATCTGACAAAATATTCGACAACATTAGATTTAAACTTACTATTTGGCTATTAAAACTTATCATAACAGACATTACTGCATTTGGAAGAAGACATAAAGATAGGTACAATTCTCCAAACTATTTCTTTAACCTCATCCAAATAAGGGAAGCTCAAAGATTAATATTTGGATTAATTATAACATAGCTTATATAAACACCATCAGAATAATATCCCCAATTTAAGTGTTACTGGAGGTGGCAATAGTATCACCCGTTGTCAACATAGACTGCTATTAGATATTGAATGTCGGCTCCAAGAAACTCTAAACACAATTTTATATTTAAATTCTCTACCAATATAACATTTAACTTTTCGGAAAACATTTCTTGTATCTTTAGAGCTTGCATTATTTGTTTGGTTAATTATTGACACAGGCTGACGGTAAATAGACTGAAGGAAAAAGGGAAATCTACGCAAAAACAGAAATTTTGAGATTCTACTAGCTTCTACAATACTCAAACAAATAGTGTTCAAGCGGTTAACATAGACTAGTTCCCTAGTAGAGGCAAAACTTCTGTTCGGGTCCAGTCTTGGCAATTTAAGCTACCATGTAGCTCCAGCTGGATACCCAGCACCTTGTAGGCTGAATAGGCTGAATAGGTTTTATGCATTCTGCATATTTTGAAAGTATTGTGGATTTTGTTAAGATTTTGGAACAATATGTAATTTGAATTTTTCACTATATTTGGCTTCTAACCTATCAAAAATGAACGCATTTAGGCTTCTTTAAAATTTAACATGCAAAAATGTTAATTTAATTGTTTTGCCATGTAAATGTCATAGCATCATTCCATTATCAAATATGTCCAAGAGACAGTGATGACCCGATTTTTAACATGTCCAAATTTCGATTGCCCCTGAAATGAGATTTGGAAGTCTCTAGAAAACGAACTATTCAAATTTTTTGGAAGTCTATATTACAACCACAAACTAGTGCCCGGCACTAGGTACCGTATGGCCAAAAATGGCTGGCACAATGGCCTAGCCGCACCTTGCGTTTTTCCTCGCACAATTTTATTTTATCAACCCACCTTACTAGTTTCTTCAACATCTCTTTTGACCGTCGCAAAGGGTTGAGAATCTTGGCTTCGGCTTCGGCTCGACTTAATTGGGCTTGAATGGACAGTCCTGTGCTGTTTGTGCTTCAACACTTCCGGCAATGGAGAGCTGGCCCTCTTTTCATGTTCGATGAAATTAGGCAGTATCACGTTAAGTGTACTCTGGTATAATAAACCTTCCGGTAAGCTACCATTTCTTGTAGATTTCACTTCGTTGGAATAATTCACGTCTGGTGATATGTTGGTGCTTTCTGTTTTGTCACTTTCTGTATCTTGACTCGGAGTTATTTTCACTAATACACTATTATTAATGGTTTCACTATTTTCACTACTATTACTGGGAACTTGTTGGTTTGAGTCGCTCATTCTATAATGATTCCAATTTTCGTAATAAACATATAGATATAGGAAAATATATACGGCACCACTCGTTGCATTCAAATTGCTTCATTATCTAGGATCATCCACCAGCAACAACGTTGCAAATCGGTTACAGCACCCCATGTTAGCTCATTTAAATTTCATTTCTATCGATCGTTCCATTATAAATGCCTTTCTTGTTTCAATCCCAGATGCATTCTGCAATCCGTAATTTCATGGGCGTTTGTGTCACGGTGCGACATGCGACTGAGTCGAGGTTCATTTTCAGATAACACTTGAATTGTCAAGCTGAATAGTTCAGTAATTACCGCCACGAAGACTATGAGTTTTACTGAGACACGTTGTGCATTAGCGCAAGCTTCACTTCCCTTGCTGTCCTCGATCACATATTTCTTATTTCTCGTGGATTAGAATTAAGCATGGTATTGCAAATGTGGTTTGATGTTGAATATCACATAACGATGAGTGCACAAGAGCTATCGTAAGAATCCTTTTCGTATTCCCTGACCAATACACTCGTTCACTGCTTTACAAGATACACGGTACCTAAATGACATTTTATCGATTTTATTCGATTATACATAAATTATGAACTGATTCTCATTTACGTTTCTAACCTATGTCTCCTTAACGGTTTACTATTTGCTTTGGAAACCGAGGGCACTTTTTGTTACTGGTGTACTACTAGCAAGATAATTCCTTTATTTCTTCATTTGAATGTTGAACATTTACCGAGATTTACTATTTTGAACTATGTTACAAAGTGTATAGGGGCGAACTACTACAAATTTCTAACAGTTTGATTGTCATTATTGGGAGAGAAACGATCGCGACTGTTCCTACTGGCGGCTCGATGTAGAATAACCACCAAGGATTTCGAGGATATGTGGCTGTAATTGATGACATGTGAGAGTCGTGTTTCCAATACGCGATGCTCATGCTTTGGCGTGACTTCTTGACAAATTTTAATTTTTTTGGAATAAAATGCACATGTGCTACTATTAATGGGAACAAAATGCAACAGAAACCGAAAATCGTTGCCAAATTATAAAATCATTCTAAATGGCAGTAAACCATCTTAAAATCCAAAAAAGGGTAAACATCTGTTGCGGAATCAACCATGTTGCCGAATTATCTTTTATATAGGATGCTTTTAGTGAGTATAAATTTACATGTATACCACTTCTCTGGAAACGGAATGGCCATTGTGATAAATACCATAAATTTAAATGTGCATATCTCCAGATTTAGTTGTTAGAAATCAGTTTTTTGTTATTTTGTTACTACCTTTTTGACGAATAGAAGCCGTTGCACAGTGGCAAAACTCGTGTTTTCAGCGCGTTTATTTAATAGTACCTTTATTACATGATTTAGCATAATGGCGTCTTCGAGACATTTTATCAGCAGGGTAAGACGGTATAATGCGCCCCATCTGGCCAAAACGCCCTCCTTTGATTCCTACAAAACTATAACTATTTGAAAAACCATCATACTATGGGAATGTGGAAGTATTTTTGTATTACATAATGAAAATAATAGCAACATACAAAAAGTTACAGTTTTGATGTAACTTTCAATGTTTGTTTGCTCACCAAGTTCGTATTTTCATTACTTTTGGAGATTTATTGATTTTTATGCCAACAAGTTTTGAACATGTTCGTTGTATAAGCATACAAGCATATGGAGACGCATGGTGCATTGCATTGGTTCATCAACTCCTTGTGATGGGTGATTGATTTATACCTTGCATAGTAGGAAATGGTTTTTCGCTTACAACTCTAAAGTTCAGGTATTAATTGAAAGTTCATTACTTGTATGTTATGCGTATGAGATTGACTAAAACAATTTTCCCGTTGGCAATTAGCAATTATATCAAATATGACTAAAAAATCCAATAAAACTGTTACAACTTTTTCAAGTTTTTTAGTCACAATAGCCACCAAACGGCATAATTTAATATTATCTAAAACTTTCTAGAACATGCAAAAAATGTAGAAATTCAAGTGAAAAAGATATGATGGAAAAACATTTTTAATGGGTTGTTTGCATAAAAGGTAAACAATCTTCAAAAGTAACGGAATTATGATCTTGGTGTCTTAGACGATTTTTTTCAGGAGAACTGTTGCTACAACTCATATGAAAAATCAAACCTTATATGCTGTGAAGTGGAAAAATTAAATTTTTCATCTCTCTTTTAGGGGGATTGATCAATAAACTGAATACCTCCAAAGAAGTGCATTAACTAATTTACTGGTAAAAGGTATTGCATTTGGATTGGATTTTGATTGGTTTTGATTTGATTTTAGTTGGATTTGGATTTAAATTGGATTGGATTTAGTTTGGATTTGGATTAGATTGGCATTATATTCGGATTGGATTTGGACCAGATCTGTATTGGGTTTGATGGGGATTGGACTTTGATTCGTTTTGATTGGATTTGGATTGGATGTGAATTGGATTTGGATTTGGATTGGATTTGAATCTGGATTGGATTTGGATTGAATTGGATTTGGATTAGATTTGGATTGGATTTGGACTGGATTGGATTTGGATTGAATTTGGATTTTGATTAGATTTGGATTTGGATTGGGTTGGATTTGGATTGGATTTGAATTAGATTTGGATTGGATTTGGATTGGATTTGGTTTGCATTTGGATTGGTTTTGGATTGGATTTGAATTGGATTTGGATTGGATTTTGATTGGATTTGGATTGGATTTGAATAGAATTTGAATTGGATTTGAATAGAATTTGAATTGGATTTGAAATGGATTTTGGTCGAACTTGGGTTGATTTTGGATTGTATTTGGATTGGACTTTGAATGGATTTTTTTTAATCTTTCGTTTATTTGGAAGGCTCATTTGCCGTGAAGCGTTACGAAGCCGGAATCAGGTTTAACAATACATTTCTTGATTCTTATACATAGTGTTAATTTTGGGAACCGAAAGACTCGCGGTTTAGTCGAGGTTAGGGAATACAATAATACAGTAGGAAAGGAAAGGATTTTAGGGTACTTAATTAATTACAATGCTGTTGTTCACAAAGTTGACATTCCTCGCGATGTTTCACATCTGTAACGGGACAAACAAACTTTTTTTTAGTAGACAACGACGAGAGGAAGACATACGGAAGGGATTAACGACAGACATTGAAATGTACAATAAGAGGAAGACATTTGTAATGGGGTTCGACAGACAAGGGAATGAGCAGACAATGATTACAGTCTTACATCAGCAACTTTCAAAAATTGGTGACCAGGGACATGTACTCAAGATCAAGGCCCGACAACACTTCCCTAATAGGCTTTGGTTGTTTTCCTCGGACCCGGAGATGTTCAGTTAGCGCAGATCTGGGGCCACGATGCTCCTCGCACGCCCACACGACATGATCGATGTCCTGATAATCCTCGCCGCAAACACAGAGATTACCTTCCAAGAGCCCCACTCTGAAAAGATGTGCATTTAAAGTGCAGTGATTGGACATTAGACGACACATAGTTCGAATGAAGTCTCGTCCCATATTCAATTTTTTAAACCATGGACGCTTCGATACCTGAGGGCGAATTGAATACAGCCATCTACCCAACTCCCCATTTGTCCATTTATGTTGCCAGCTGTTCAAGGTTTCCTGACGCACTATTGTGAAAAATTCATCGAAGGTGATTTGCCGATCGTAAATATCACCTTCTATAGCGCCCACTTTAGCCAAAGAGTCCGATTTATCATTTCCCGGGATCGAGCAGTGAGAAGGGACCCAAGCCATGGTGATTGTGTAAGATCGTTGTGATAACACCGAAACCAGTGGAGTCATCCATTTATGACCCATCTGTGTAAAAGCTTCTCTCCTCGCTGGCGTGCCCGTATTTGCTTGCAAACAATGGATGTATGACCTCCGCACGAAGGAAGTTTGGTATTCCATGAACCTCCTGCTTCATGGACAGATCAAAAGTAACAGAGGAACTGTAAAAGTCTAAGAAGTTAGCTTAGCACGATTGGTGTCAACCGAAGATGGGCTTACCTCCAGCGTCATATACCAGTGGTAAATACTCATGAATCGAGATTGAGAGCTTTGTTCGAGCAGCTTCTCGAAGTTGTCAATGACCAATGAATTGAGAACCTCACAGCGGATGAGGAACCGGAGCGATAATTCCGCGAAACGATCTGTCAGAGGCAGTACTCCCGCAAGTACTTCCAGGCTCATCGTATGAGTCGAATTCATACAACCTAACGCGATACGGAGTCAACGGTACTGAATCCGTTGAAGCTTCAGCATGTGTGTTTTAGCCGCGGACTGAAAACAGAAACTACCGTATTCGAGGACCGACAGAATGGTTTTTCGGTACAACGTGATAAGATCTTCAGGGTGCGCAACCCACCATGTTCCGGTTATTGATCGCATGAAGTTGACCTTTTTCTGGCATTTTTGTGTCAGATACACAATGTGCTTCCCGAAAATGCATTTTGAGTCGAACCAGATCCCGAGGTATTTAGAAGACATGCTATGAGTGATTGTTTTACACATCAGTTGAAGCGAGAACTTAACAGCTTATGTTTTTTTGAAAAGACAACCATCTCAGTTTTCTCCGGGGAGAATTCGATACCCAGCTGTATAGCCCAAGCAGACAAATTGTCCAAAGTATCTTGCAATGGTCCTTGCAGATCAACCGTTGTTGGTCCCGAAGTGGATACAACACAATCATCTGCAAGCTGTCTCAACGAGCAATTTGGCATGAGACATTAATCAATGTCTCTGACGTAAAAATTGTAAAGTAGGGGGCTCAAACATGAGCCCCGGGGGATACCCATGTAGCTAATTCGTGAAGTTGCCGAGTCACCATAAGAAAAACTCATACGCTTCTCTGACAACAAATTGTACAAATAATTGTTTAAAATTGGTGAAGTCCACACTCGTGGAGTTTGTCGGATAAGACATCAACGCAAACTGAATCAAAAGCCCACTTAATGTCCAAAAACACTGAGTCCATTTGCTCTTTTTTAGCGAAAGTGAGCTGAATTTCTGAAGAAAGCAACGCAAGACAGTCGTTCGTTCCCTTGCCCCTGTAGAAACAAAATTGTGTATCTGACAAAAAACTATTCGATTCATCCCATTTGTCTAGCCGGAAGAGAATCATCTTCTCTTCTTCTCTCTCTGTTTCCGAAATTCTTTGAACGCGGCGGATTTCTTGCGATAAAGTTGTGTACACTCGACATGGTTTCCTACGAACCGAAGCTCCTAGCACTGGCCGACGTTGTGCCTGAAGAGCGCTCTCAAGAATCAACTGGGATAGAAACTCGTACTCTTCTCGCGGGGGAAGTGTTCCTATCGACATTGCGCCATCAATGATGGCCTCCGCATATGATCCCCAATCGATGTGCTTTGTGAGGTCATATGAGAGGTCGACAGAAACAAATTGATTACGCCCATTGGAAATCGAGACTTCGATCGGCAAATGATCACTGCCATGGGGATCTTGGACCACCTTCCAAGTATAGTCCAACGATAATGAGTTCGAACACATGGAAAGATCTAGACGGCTATCTCTTGCTGGAGGAGCCACTCGTGTAACTTCTCCTGTATTCCAAATTGACATATTAAAGTCGTCGCAGAGGTCGTATATCATTGTTGAACGGTTGTCGTCGTACAGTTCCCCCCAGCCTGTTCCGTGGGAGTTAAAATCTCCCAAGAGCAACCGTGGCTCGGGCATAACCGAGCAGATGCGCGAGAGATCTCTACGAGATATCGCGGTGTTTGGAGGAAGATATATCGAGGCAATACTGAGGTCTTTTTCTCGAATAGTCACCTGACATGCTACAGCTTCGGTGCCTGACATCGGAGCAAAATCGACCCTATAGAAGGAGTGCTGTTTTGCCTTTCTCGTATACAAAGTATACGTAAAGGCTATATGTTCGCTCCAAAAACGAATTTTTGATAGGAGTCCCGGAGACCCATAGTGTTATATACCGATCGACTCAGCTTGACGAATTGAGGTGATGTCTGTGTGTGCGTGTGTGTATGTGTGTGTATGTGTGTGTGTATGTGTGTGCGCAAAATAATCTCACTCATTTTTCAGGCACTTAACCGATTTGCTCGCGGAATCTTGTCCCATTGTTTTGTATTGAAAATTGGCCCAATCGGACTATGGGCTTCGGAATTATGGCCAAAATATATATTTTATAAGAAAAATTCTCACACACTTTTTAGGCACTTACTCTTAGCCGATTTACTCGCAACAAGTTTCACTCGACGTAGAATCTTGCCCAATTGTTTCGTATTGAAAATTGGCCCAATCGGACTATGGGTTCCGAAGTTATGGCCAAAATTCATTTTTTTACATAAGAAACACGTACAAAATTCTCACTCATTTTTCAGGCACTTATCTTTAACGGATTTTCTCGCAACAAGTTGCATTTAACGCGGAATCTTGTCCCATTGTTTCGTATTAAAAATTGGCGAAATCGGACTATGGGATTCGGAGTTATGGCCAAAATACATTTTTCAAAATCTCACTATTTTTAGTCACATATGTACCCTCAGCCGATTTGCTCGCAAGAAGTTGCATTCGATGCAGAATCTGGTCCCATTGTTTCCTGTTGAAAATTGGCCGGATCGGACTGTAGGCTCACAAGTTATGGTCAAAATCCTTTTTTTTTCATCAAAAGTGTATAGAAATTAATCACTCGAAAAAAAACGAGAAAGGCACCAGCACCGCTAGGTGGATTAATCTGGGTTTTTTATCCCTAAAAGCACCCCTCCATATGGATTTGCCCGATCGCGGCGGATTATGTTGAAATCAGGAAAATGAAGATTCACATCTGCTGTAAGCCATTTTTCACATAAAGCAAAAGCATCGCATTGTAATTTGTTAATTAAAAATTTAAAAATATCTAATTTTGGAAGCATACTTCGACAGTTCCACTGTAGAATCGAAATCATGTTATCAGTTAGTCATCAGTTAGTATACAAATGACTCGAGGAGGGGCATTTTTGAAGCCAGCTGCTTCAGGAGAGGAGTCACAATAGGAAGAAAAGTTTTGACCATGTTCTTCACGGGGTCGGAAGCATCAAAGAAGTTGAGGATGAATTCCACGATGCCAGAAAGTGTGAACATTGGAGCGTTCAGGAGTTCTTCTGCTCGCTCTCTATGCTCTCTTTCTGGCTGAGAAATCGCAAAAATTGGGGCATCTGGGATTTTAGATGTTCCCGGAAGCGGTGGAAACTCTCGATCATCCCGATGTGAAACCACAAAAGTTGAACGTTTTTGAGTATTTCCACCCGCTTTGAATTTGACCATGTTGGATTGGGGAACCCCATTTCCAACCTCGGAATCAGAGCTACCTTGATCGTCCAAAGGAATAGACGAGTAGATGGTGTCAGAAACGAGTGGAAAAGCGGCCTTCCTCAACATTTCGGCGTAACTTCGCCGAGAACGCTGCTGAAGAGACCGTTTCTGGTGGATTCGCTGCTGTATGTACGTTGGTCAAGCTTCAAGAGCATGTGGAGGGCTTTCGTTACAATCAGGCCTTGGAAAATTCGTTCAAAAACGAACGAATGCTTCGTTTTTAGCCCGCAGTGAGGTTTTAATTTCGGTGCACCGATTGATGTGCGCTCGACGACGTGCTGCTGGCTGCACGAACAAGGGAAGAGGCAAATACAAAGCATTCGTTTTATACATTGAAAGTGGGGAGTTTTGAACGTGGCATCTTTATAAGCCGGATAGTGCCGAGGAGGCATCGTTCAGCAGGGCAGTGTGAAATGAGGATGGTTCCTTCGTTCATCGGCAGTGTTTCAGATGCGAGTGAGTGTTGTGTGAATACAAAACCATATTAGCGAGAAAGAGAGAGAATTCATCATATACCTCTCTTTCACACATTCATTCCAACTGAAATGCGCAACTCGGTATAAGTGAGGCATGAGAGTTAAATATTCTCTGAACTAGCGGGTGTTTGATTTCACTCTCCAGCTGTTTCGTACAGCAGTGCTGTATGGAGCGAGGAAGCATTCTTCACCAAGCACTTTGAAACTGTTCTCTCATGAAGCTACCGTCCTCGGTAGTATATCTGGTGCTGAAGCATCGGTCATCATCTTCATTACTTCATTCATCCAAGCCCTGGTTACAATAGACACATTTCGGTGCCGTCTTGCACGCGCCCTCCACATGCTTCTCTCCGCATGATGCACAGCGAGGTTTATTGCAGCAGTACTGAGCGGTGTGGCCCAGCTGCTTGCAATTAACACAATTCATCACCTTCGGTACATACTGCCGAACAGGTAGACGGAGTTTGCCAATCACTACGTAGTCAGGCAGTGCGGACCCGGAAAAGGTGACGCAGAAAGAGTCAGACGGGAAATAACTCCGCTTCTCTCCCTCCTGCGACACCGAATACATTTGTATGCAATCCAGTATCGCAACATGAGGCAAAGAAACGTTCTTGAAACGACCGACACCTTGTTTTAAATCGTCGCATGTCATTCTTCCCTCCGTCACCACCCCCGCGATCTCACACACTGCTGACGGTAAATACACCCTATATTCGAGAGTGAAAAGCTCACAGGTGGCAATCTCGTTGGCCTGTTTGCGATCACTGACCGTGACACGGAGTTTACTGGACCCAACCATGTCAATGGTCGTGACAGACGAAAATCGCTTTTCCAGATCTTTGCTAATCTGGCTGATATTCAAACGTTTGCCTTTGGGTCGAAAGAAAACAACATACGGCCCACTAGAGTCGCGAGGGTAGACCTTGGGACGGGGGCTCGTAGAGGAAATTTCAGTGTTGCTGGTGTCCATTTCGTTTTGGTTTGGAACACCCGAATGCAACGAAACATCTGACATGGAATACGAAGTACCCCCGCCAACTTCGCCTTCGCGCATTGCGGACACGAAATGCGCCGCTGCACAAACACACACACACAAACAAAATAATGATTTGGAACAGAGGAGAAGATGAGTAAAAAAGAAAGAAAAAAAATATTCCAATAAGATGGAGAAGAGAGGGGAACAATGAAAGGGGACTCAATTAAATACTTGCGTTCACACTGGTGTGTCGCCGGCTAACAGTTCTGGCAGCACACACTAGCTCGATGGACACTCGCCGGTGGTGCGGTCGAAGCGAACCACGCTATTGTTGGTGTTCTCGCCGCACACAACACTGCAACTGGGTGGATGGATGGTGGTTGGACGGCAGCGTATGTTTTGGTGGAGACGCACGATGGATGATGACTGTCGGCGTGGGACGATAATGCCTGCGCCTGCGATGGACGCCGAATAAACTGCAAAGTTTTGCGTAGTTTTGCAAAACCAACGAAATGGCTACTTAACTGCTTCAGTTAAGCACCACTTCCACTCAAGCACTATGCTTCAAAACACTTTCGCAAAAAAAAAACCGCTACCTGTACTTCAGGAAAAAAAAAACGAATGAGAAGCAGACCGTACGCGGACTTACAACCGTCTCGCACGGATGCTCGATGTGGAATGTTTGAATGGAATTAAATTGGATTATGATTGGATTTGGATTTAGATTTGGATCGGATTTGGATTGATTTTTGATTGGATTTGGATTTGAAGGAATTTGGCTTGCAGTCGGATTGGATTTGGATTGAATATGATTGGATTTCAATTGTATTTTGATTGTACGTGGATTGGTTTTGGATTGGATATGGATTGAATAATGATTGGACTTTTATCACAATTGGAGTGGATTTGGATTAGATTTGGATTTAAATTGTACTAGGTTTGGCTTCGGGTTGTATTTGAGTAGGATTTGGATAGCATTTTTATCGGACTTTAGGCTGGATTAGATTCGGGTTTGATTTGGATTGCATTTGGATTGGATTTTGATTGGTTTTGATTAGATTTTAGTTGGATTTGGATTTAAATTGGATTGTAGTTTGGATTTGGATTAGATTTGGATTATATTCGGATTGGATTTGGACTAGATTTGGGTTGGGTTTGATGGGGATTGGACTTTGGTTTTGGATTTTGGATTGGTTTTTATTGGATTTGGATTTGGATTAGATTGGATTTGGATTGTATTTGGATTTGGATTGGATTTGGATTTGGATTGTATTTGGATTTGGATTGGATTTGGATTGGATTTGGATTGGATTTGGATTGGATTTGGATTGGATTTGGATTGGATTTGGATTGGATTTGGATTGGATTGGATTTGGATTGGATTTGGATTGGATTTGGATTGGATTTGGATTGGTTTGGATTGGTTTGGATTGGTTTGGTTTGGTTTGATTGGATTTGGATTGGATTTGGATTGGATTTGGATTGGATTTGGATTGGATTTGGATTGGATTTGGATTGGATTTGGATTGGATTTGGATTGGATTTGGATTGGATTTGGATTGGATTTGGATTGGATTTGGATTGGGTTGAATTTGGATTGGATTGAATTGGATTTGGATTAGATTCGGATTATATTCAGATTGGATTTGGTTTCGATTTTGATTGAATTTGGATTGGATTTGGATTGAATTTGGATTGGATTGGATATGGATTAAGATTGGATTTGAATTGGATATGGATTGGATTTGGATTTTGATTGGATTTGGGTTTAGATTAAATTTGGATTACATTTGGATTGAATTAGGATTGAATTTGCATTGTAATTGGATGGGACTTGAATGGATTTGGATTGTATTTAGATTAGATTTGATATGACATCAATCAGATTTTGATGAGGTTGCATTTGGATTTAGAAACGATTTGGATTTAAGTATCATTGATTCGGATTTAGATAAAATTGAAGTGGGAATAGATTTATATTAGATTTTGTTTTGATTGGATATTGATTGAGTTTTTGTAATTCGGATTGATTCAGATTGATTTAGAATTTGCTTACGCTTGGATTTGAGTGGATTTGTTTGTGTTTGGACCTGATTGGATTGCATCGCGTAAGTTTTCTTCAGGTTTCAAGAGACGAACATGGTCTAGAATACAGACCAAAAATTGAAGCTAAAAAGAGTGGCAATCTTAACTATGTTGTTCACACTGCATTTGGCTAAGTTGGTCCGAATAGGGGACTCCTCCAGTCTCCTTTTTCTAAGGTGTTAAAGCTAATCTAGAATTTATAACAAAAAACCCAGATTAATCCACCTAGCGGTGATAGTGCCTTTCTCGTTTCTTTCGAGTGAGTAATTTCTACGCACTTTTGGTGAAAAAAAAGTATTTTGACAATAACTTCTGATAGGGACTTTCCGATACTTCAAAATATCGATATTTGATTTGATACGATAATCGAATCAAAGTATCGATATCACCGATACATTGGAATGAAAATATCGATATATCGGAAAATCAAATGATATTTTAAAAATGAAAATATTTAAAATATATTTTATGTATTTATTCATTTACTATCGTATTACCGTATTACCAATTTACAATAATTATTAGAAATGACTATTTTTAATCCAATCCGCTTCTAGAGTGTGCCAGTCCAACAATCATCGGCGGCGCCGTACGTCGTAGTTTTACCCGGTAGAGACAGCGTTTACGGCACCTCACTGACCTCACTATTTTCCGTTCGTTAGAAAAAATCAACTGAAGTTTCGAGAAATTTGCTGATTTTTTTTCTGTATTTCTCCTCGGGTTATTCTGTTTTTTGACATTATTAAATTCTCTCTTCAGAATTTCCAAGGAAGTTTTTGTAGTTTGAATTTAATTCTTAAATAAAATTCAGAATTTTTACAAGAAAATCCATTAAAATATTCCAAACTAAAAAGGAACTTTTCTTAAACTTTCACGAGAAATTATCCTCTTTGTTTACATGGAATTCTCTTGGATTTATTCAGGATATTCTCCTTGATTTGCACAGGCATTCTTCAAAATTATCGCAAAAAGTTCCATCAGAAAAAAAAATCAAAATTATCATCAGGAAACCCTAGAAATGTTTTCAGGAAATTCTGTTTAATTCATTCAGGCCATTATTTTGAAGAAAATTTTCATATGTTTTCCAATACTTTTAACTCCTATTTCCACAAATCTCTTCTTAATTTCTAAGTTGATTTATCTAATTTATCATGGGAAAACGCCAAATAGATAATTGCATTCGCAAAAGGATTTAAGGACCAGCGACCTGACAGATGTTGCACAATGGTGCATCAATGCAAAGTGTCGAGTTGTCAAAACTATTTGTGATGACAGCGCACACCTTACTCCATCCGCTCTACCGAGAAAAATCCTCTAAATCAGTAAAAAAAACGCATTCTGGATCCATTTTGAAAGAGATATTTTTTCTTCACAAAATACAATACAATTGTTATTTTTGTGTTACTATGTTCTGATACAATATATCGATATCGAAAGCAAAAATATCGATATGACCGATATATTGAAAGCTAAATATCGATACAAAAATATCGAATATCGAAACCAAAATATCGGTATTCCGATATATCGGAAGCATCGGAACGTCCCTAACTTCTGAGCCTATGAGTCTCCGGAACTCCTATCAAAAGTTCGTTTTTGGAGCGAACATATAGCCTTTACGTATACTTTGTATACGAGAAAGGCAAAAAAACTTAAGAGCGTAGACATATAAATCAATCATACAAAAATCCAAATGTCTTCTAAATCCTTCGCATCTACATCCAGTTACCATTTTCTCGGGGAACCCCCATGATATTACCGCGGATACTAAAGGACCTCTTTATGAAACTTAGTACGTATGTGCGCTAAGAACGGGTAGCGTGACCAATCAACTATACCTCATGGTTACACTAGCGGGTAAGGACTTGGCCACTGTATTGACAGCACGGTTCTATTCTCGGCTACAGGTTACTCCAGCCCAGTGTATGAGATAGCTATCTATGGTCTGGGTTATGCTAAATCGCACCAAGCGCCATTGAAAAGTTATTGTTTATTTCCGTTTGCTTTTACGGTCTCTCTCTATCTTATTGGCATTACATCCCCACACTAGGACAGAGCCGCCTCGCGGCTTAGTGTTCTTTAAGCACTTCCACAGTTATTACCTGCGAGGTTTCTAAGCCAGGTTACCATTTTTGCATTCGTATATCATGAGGCTAGCACCATGATACTTTTATGCCCAGGGAAGTCGAGACAATTTCCAATCCGAAAATTGCCTAGATCGGCACCGGAAATCGAAACCAGCCACCCTCAGCATGGTCTGGCTTTGTAGCAGCGGATCTTACCGCACGGCTAAGGAGGGCTTTTACGGACTAAGTATCGCAAATTCATCAAAAAGGTGTTTCACCGAACCATGACCATCGACCATTTGAAGCAGCGAGAGATCTCGGATTGCCTGGTTTGACGTTGTGCCATTTCTGCGAGCGACAGCGCTTACAAAGATTACTCTGCAGAAAAGGACTGGGAAATTGGGGGTTACTTGAATGGATTTATTGACTCGGTAATACTGACGATGGACGCATAGTTGTCCTTAAATTGAAACGATATCAACATGTTATTAGTCTGTTTCGGAAGCTTGGAGTGATGGGTCAGTAAAGGTACAATGGAGTAACTTTGTTGCATTATTGTACTTCTGGCTAGATTCTTCTTCTTCTGATTGGCATTACATCCCCACACTGGGACATAGCCGCCTCTGGCTAGATTAATTGCCAAAAATACCTGCTCTTGGATTACGTTGATAATAATTATTATTAATATCTTTATTAATGAGGTTTTCGGCCCTGGACCGGTTCGCCTCGTAAACGTTGATAATCTTCTATATATACTAACGCAAAATGAACTCCCCCAAGAAATTATGACGTTTGAGCGCGTCGCATAATGAACTTTTGTTCGAGAAGACGAGCCGCTCAAATGTAAAAATCAGGCTACTGTCATGCTATTGTTTAGCCTATCGCCAAATCGTAGCCAGGATGTCCCGGGCTATAATTTTTTTCATACTACTTTTCAACAGGCCTTGGAAAATTCGTTCAAAAACGAACGAATGCTTCGTTTTTAGCCCGCAGTGAGGTTTTAATTTCGGTGCACCGATTGATGTGCGCTCGACGACGTGCTGCTGGCTGCACGAACAAGGGAAGAGGCAAATACAAAGCATTCGTTTTATACATTGAAAGTGGGGAGTTTTGAACGTGGCATCTTTATAAGCCGGATAGTGCCGAGGAGGCATCGTTCAGCAGGGCAGTGTGAAATGAGGATGGTTCCTTCGTTCATCGGCAGTGTTTCAGATGCGAGTGAGTGTTGTGTGAATACAAAACCATATTAGCGAGAAAGAGAGAATTCATCATATACCTCTCTTTCACACATTCATTCCAACTGAAATGCGCAACTCGGTATAAGTGAGGCATGAGAGTTAAATATTCTCTGAACTAGCGGGTGTTTGATTTCACTCTCCAGCTGTTTCGTACAGCAGTGCTGTATGGAGCGAGGAAGCATTCTTCACCAAGCACTTTGAAACTGTTCTCTCATGAAGCTACCGTCCTCGGTAGTATATCTGGTGCTGAAGCATCGGTCATCATCTTCATTACTTCATTCATCCAAGCCCTGCTTTTCAATGATGACAGCGGTCTATGTCTATTGATGATGATGAAACCGCGCTTGTTACAGGCTCGGTAAAAATCCATCGGGTGAGTGAATTCGAAAACAGCTGTACAGGTCTATACATAAAAATGAATTTCTGTCTGTCTGACCATTATAGACTCCGAAACTACTAAGCCGATCAGCGTGAAAATTTGTATGCAGAGGTTTTGGGACGGGGAAGGTTCTTAAGATAGTTCGAGACCTATCCCCCCTTAGGAAAGGGGGCTTCCATGCAAATGAAACATAAATTTCTGCATAACTCGAGAACTAATCAGAGAATAAATCAATTTTAGATGAAACGAAGTTCGTCGGGTCTAAATAACTGGAATAAATAACTGGTCTTTGATGATTCTGCGAGCGTTACGGCCCATACAAATTTTAGAACCCTTCCATACAAAACACATTACGAGGGGGTGGGCTTTTCGGTAAATGACAGCCGGTGTCACTGAGTACATCGAGAGTATTTCTCATGGCAAGTGGATACGGTGGGTCAGATTTTCATTGACTCTGTTTTGATTAGTGATTGTTGCGATTACCGGAGGGGCCAGCAGGAAGCCGCAATATTCTGTATCAAGACAAAATTTTCAAAACGACTTATCTGCTTTTGTAAACAAAGATTCAAACGACGAATTGACCAATCTGATAGCTCTTCCACGCAAACCAACACCACCAATAGGAAGGTGAAGGTTTCCGCTACCTGTTGATGGTGTTAGTTTGCGTGGGAGAACTATCAGATTCGTCAATTCGTCGTTTGAATCTTTGTTTACAAAAGCAGATAAGTCGTTTTGAAAATTTTGTCTTGATATTTTCTCGAGACACTCAAAAGGAAACCGAGAAGGAAACAATGGAACAGGATTCCGCGTCGAATGAAACTTGTTGCAAGCAAGTCGGTTAAGAGTAAGTAAAAAATATGTTTTGGCCATAGCTCTGAAGCCCATAGTCTGAATCAACCAATATTCGATAAGAAACAATGAGACAAGATTCTGCATCGGGCAAATCGGCTAAGAGTAAGTGCCTAAAAAATGAAAAAAAATTTTTTTTTTCCATTACTTCAAATCCTATAGTTCGAATCGACCAATTTTCAATACGAAACAATGGAACAAGATTCTGCGTCGAATGCAACTTGTTGCAGGCAAATCGGCTGTAAGTGCCTAAAAAATGAGTGAGAATTTTTCTTGTCAACAAATGTATTTTGGCCATTACTTCGAATCCCATAGTTCGATTCGTCCAATTTTCAATACTAAACAATGGGACAGCATTTCGCGTCGAACGAAACTTGTTGCAAGCAAATCGGTTAAGGATAAGTGCCTGAAAAATGAGTGAGAATTTTGTACGTGTTCATCATGTGAAAAAGTGGATTTTGGCCATAACTTCGAAACCCATAGTCCGATCTGTCCAATTTTCAATACGAAACAATGGGACATAATTCTGCGTTGAATGAAACTTGTTGCGAGTAAATCAGCCAAGAGTAAGTGTCTAAAAAGTGAGTGAGAATTTTTCTCGTAAAAAATATATTTTGGCCATAACTCCGAATCCCATAGTCCGATTCGGCCAATTTTCAATACGAAACAATGGGATAAGATTCCGCGTCGAATGCAACTTGTTGCGAGCAAATCGGTTAATGATAAGTGCCTGAAAAATGAGTGAGATTATTTTGCGCACACACATACACACACACATACACACAGACATCACTTCAATTCGTCGAGCTGAGTCGATCGGTATATAACACTATGGGTCTCCGGGACTCCTATCAAAAGTTCGTTTTTGGAGCGAACATATAGCCTTTACGTATACTTTGTATACGAGAAAGGCAAAAACACGATAATAATAAATAAAACTCATGTCAGTTCCGTTTCTTTACACGCCAGATCTCGTAATCGTACCCCACACAAACTAGTCACAAACTAGTTTGACACATATACAGCTCGCTGATAGGCCGTCACGAAAATCTTACCAGGCAGGTAAGGACTCCTTAGCTGTCTCAGAATTTTGTTGGTTGAGTTCAGAAAAGTAATCCCACTGTAGTTGGGCTTTGAGACAGAATTTCGTCGAATGACGTTTAGTCGAATGACATTTAGTCGACAGGACAATTGGTCGAAAGGACATTTAGTCAATTGGACATTTAGTAGAATTGTCGTTTGGACGAATGGACATTTAGTCGAATGGGACGTTCCTTAGCCGTGAGGTAAGATGCGCGGCTACAAAGCAAGACCATGCTGAGGGTGGCTGGGTTCGATTCCCGGTGCCGGTCTAGGCAATTTTCGGATTGGAAATTGTCTCGACTTCCCTGGGCATAAAAGTATCATCGTGTAAGCCTCATGATATACGAATGCAACAATGATAACTTGGCTTTGAAACCTCGCAGGTAATAACTGTGGAAGACTGGAAGTGCTTAATGAACACTAAGCTGCGAGGCGGCAATGTCCCAGTGGGGGATGTAATGCCAGTGAAGAAGAAGAAGAAGAAGTCGAATGTTGAAAGTAAATTTCAGCATAATGAGTCAGTTATAGGATATTTAGTAAAATCAATAATTAGTCAATGTATTTTTTTTTTTACGAAATTATATTTTTTCATCTTTATTTTTGGTTATTTTGTTACAGGGATCAATTCTTCACTTCACGGAAAAAAGAAAAAGCATCAACCCTGGTGAACTACCGACACAAGTTAAAAACAATGATATCAATGTTATTTTGCCAATGGTTCATAGTAGTCAGCTTTGGGAAATTTCGTCGGAAGGACGTTTAGTCGAAGGGACATTTGGTCGAATGCACATTTTATCAAAAGTAAAGTGCAGCATATGTTTTCTTTTTCTTTTCATGGATACTTTTTTTCACTCAATTTTTGAACAATAATTTGATCAGCAAAAATTTAACTTCCAACCATAATTCGTTAATGGTTGGCCGAAAACTAAATTTCGAGCAAATGGCCATCCTAGTGGTCCTAATGTCTATTCTACGTAATGTCTTTCTGACCAAGTGTCATTCGACGACCCATCATTCGATTAAATGTCTTTTGACCAGGTGGTATAGATTCTTCGTGGTTGGTTAGAGGAGTTCACGAAAGTCTATATCCTTTCGGGAATATTTATCGTTTTCCAATTATTTATTCTTTTATCAACCCTTCATTATTTGGACAATACTGGAGCAATAAATATATTACTTTGTGAAACACCGCAATAAATCATTTTGTTTTAATTATTATTGACTAAAGTTCCCTTCTTTCAAATATCCATTCGACGTAACGTCGTTCGACTAAATGTTCCAAGATTTATTTATTTATTTATTTATTTATTTATTGGGATCAGGGAAAAGCCCGCTTGAGTTGAACAGGTAGCTCTCACTCAAGCGGACGCAAAATCTCCTCATCTTTTCTATGCATCAATAGAGAATATCCAAATGATACAATTCGGCCTAAAACTACATCCAACAATAAACTTAAATCTAGGCCTAGCTACTACTGATTGTCGTTTAGAAGGTGAGAAAAGTTCGTACGGAGAGTGTTACGAGATGAATGGAAATCGAAACCAATGGAGCAGTTATTGAATATACGGCACATGCAAGTAAATGGCTCGTTGTGACCATAATCAGTTCGTGCACCATGAAGAAAGAGGAGAGAACGAGAGCGAAGATTCCTGTGGCTAACATTGATGTTTAGCATGGAAAGCAGTGGGGGACAGACGATTCTTGATTGCAAGAGGTCTGCAATGAATTATTCATTCGAGAATCTGCTTTCGACCAATGTCCATTCGACCAAATGTCCTTCGCTTCTAGTGAACTAAAAATTTATTTTCGACTAAAAGTCCATTCGACCAAATATCCATTCGACGTAATGACCTTTCGATCAAATGCAATCCGGTAAGCAGTTCCCATATTTTATGATTAATGTGGTAGGTAAATCAATTGATGAGAACCTCGACGTTTTCCAGCTAATTTAGGGCATTCTCAAACTCATTAAGTGTTGGAGGTTGCGCAGCTTGGTCATCAAAGACCATTTCCATCGTGATACTTTAAAGTGTGTCCTGGAAAGTTTGTCGATTCACTGTTAACAGTTATTGAGAAATGGCAGCATTTTTGAACCTTAAAGGCTCTGAAACTATTAAACCGATCGGCGTGAAAATTTGTGTGCAGAGGTTTTAGGGGCCGGGGAAGACCCCGGGATCGAGACCCCTCCTCCCTTCGGAAAGAGAGGCTTCCATCCAAATGAAACATCAATTTCGTCATAACTCGAGAATGAATCAGAAAATAAATCAATTTGAGGCGAAACAATGTTCGTCGGGTCTGCTAGAAGTTAATAAAAATGCAGTCAAAAACTGTTCTGGTAAATATTTTCTAAATTTCAATACTCGCCTCCTGCGCTCGGACAGGAACATGTGTTCGGTAGGCGGATCCCACCCACAACCGTATGTCCTGCATGAAAAATTCATTCAGCCGATCGCTTTTCAGTTGTGCACTTGTTTGCGTGCACCGTCAACGGAGTAAAGCAATGGAGAAACGCTCTCCCGAATGGGACATGTATCGTTTACGTCACGAATTGACCAGGAGATACGCACCAAATATGTAGGTCGGTCACGAAATACCTACATTTAAACTAAAATTGTCGATTGATGCAATGTTGGATTTTATCAAAGAGGTTTTATCATCGCGAGTTATTCTACGAGTGGTATGACGTGAGCAATGTCGATTACGACTATTTTCACTCGAATAGACCGTGGGACTGTGGGAGTGTCCGAATCCAATTCTCACATCATCTGATTCCCCTCATAATATATACGTACATTATCTTTGGTACGAGAATATAGTTTCATGATAAAATGAGCATGACGGACTTAATAACTCAATCATGGCTTGAATCTTTCCGAAGAGAATGGATGCTGGTGTTAATAATTAAAACGTATTATTGTCAAAACATGCGGGAGACTCTATCCTTCTTTAAGCTGAATATAGAGGAACTTCTCCCATTTCCATCTCACTGTAACATATTCGTCTCATTCCGAAATCAAACATCAGTATTATCGTTTTTTGACTAAAATGTATGCTCACAACTGAAAAATATATAAAAAAAAAGAAACAAATCGAGCTACTTTCATTTGTTTGTTTTTTTTTAATATGGATAAATAAAGGAACTATGAGATGAAGATTTAAGAGCGGTTACCCTACTAAGGATCAATTAGGTATGTAGATTAATGATATAAAACGAAGTATCTGAACAAAAAACAGGATCCTGTTCTTATATTAATCTTCGGTAACCTAAAATGCAGATTATTTAGTTTAGAGCAGTTAGTTTGACAAGGTTCATCAATAACGTTACGTGACATTTAGCAATTTAACACACTTTTTGTATGAAGTGTCTTTAGATTTTGTATGGATTGTCACATTTCTCACATTTTTGAAAGCTTCCTAAAATATCGATGATTCCGTATTTGTAATCTGGAAAGAATGTAAACTTCAAATATATTGCAAGAAAATCTGTAAAAAATGATGCAGATAGACGGCAACGGTAAAGCTGTGGAACCACCAACGCTAGATGATGTAAAGAAAGCTCTGAATGAGCTGTTGCTGAGAAGGGCGATCTATTAGAAAGGACACAGACTAAAGTGTGTCAATTATAGAGTGAACTAGTAGTACAAAATTCTGTGGCGTATTCTGTTTATCAGATTGAGAACGTTGGAGGAGGCGAATACCAGACAGGTTTTCCTAAGAGCCGACTAACGACGGATCAGATGTTTAGCCTGCGGATGATTCTTGATAAACTCCGGGAATACAACTTGTAACCGTTTGGTTACAAATTATAGATTTTTGTTTTGTATATATGTTGTTTTGTTGGAGCCTTCACGTTTCTCGTGTAATAGCAGCAGAGCTACCACAGAAGCGTTAGGGTTTGGTACCGCTGTAATTGTATGAGAGAGCTATAAAATATCCAACATGGCATAAAGCTTGGATAAATGCCATGTTGGATAAAATGACATGCAAAATAGCGGGAAATATGGAGGGAATTTCTTTTAAAAGAGGAGCCATTGCCCAAATTCGTCCTCTTTAATATCAGACGTCCGTGTGCTGAAGAAGTGTTTTTAAAAAGTGCAATTGAAACAGTGTGTGGGAACCCCCCTTTCCTAGCAGGAGCTAGATTTTATAATTGGGGAAACCTGTTCAGGACCTCTTTTGTCTCTTCCTCTACCTTTTGTGGTAGATACCGTTCAGCACACGGCTCGGCCCGCGAAGCCGTCAGGCTTCCGCGCCTAAACGTAAAAGATCATGGATCCTCAAAGGAGGAACTTTATCTCGGGCCGTAGGCCCTAACCGAAAAGGAGATTTCCCCTCTCGGCCGTCCAAGGTGGCTAAGCCACGGCCGGCCGATCGCGCCTACGAGGGAAGACGCCTGCCCACCATCGCCAGCAACGCCCGCTGGCCCCGTCGGACGAAGACCGTCCGTTCACCACTCGCCTCGCTATTCCGGCGAGATTTCTGGTCGCACAGCTCGACAGGAGTCGCTGTGTCGGCCATTCTGCTCCCGTCACCAACAGCAGCAGCGGTATGTACCGGTACCATCTTTAGAACTAGGTCACACTTAACAAATTAACACAAATTTATTACACAGAACAACACGCACACGCCACAATTAGGAACAAATAAATTGCATAAGTAATGTGAAAGTTCCCGTGTTGTTAGTTTTTGTTTACCGCGAAAAACCCTTGATTACCCAGTAGTTAGCCGACCCTGGGATTGCCGGAGAGTCTCTTGTGTCCTGGTCTGGCCTGGCTATTGATAGTTGTCGATTAGTAAAAGGGGGAGTTTCAAACTTGCAGACACACCATCTGCTCATTGATTTCAAAGCAGCGTACGATCCAGTGAAAAGAAATGAGCTATGGCAGATAATGTCTGAACATGGTTTTCCGGTGAAACTAATTAGGCTGATACGTGCAACGCTTGATGGCTCGAAATCAAGTATTCGGATTGCAGACGAAGTGTCAACTTCGTTTGTAACCTTAGCTGAAAAAGAGTCATGCACTTCCTAACTTATTGTTCAACATTGCACTCGAAGGCGAGATTAGGAGATTTGGCATGCAAACGGCACTATCATCACACGGTCGCATATGCTCCTGGGCTTTGCGGGCAACATCGACCTATTTGGAATCGATCGCAGGGCAATACTGGAGTCTTTTGTAGCACTGAAGAGGGAGACGGCGAGGATAGGCTTGACCATTAACCCTACCAAGGCAAAGTACATGGTTGCCGCTAGAAATAAAGGGAGACCAAGTGGTGTTGGTGCTGAGCAGAATTTGAAATTATTTGATGAAGCCCATCTTCCTTCACTTGTTAGCTCTCTTCTAGACACACTCATAGTGCAATACTCTGAGGGAAACTAAAAATTTGTGTGTGGTGCAGATGCACGAATCACGAGCTGTATCAAGTGTATAAAGAAGAAAATATTGTGAAGCGTTTAAAATACGACCGGCTTCAGTGGACTGGTCACTTACTGCGAATGTCGAAAAAAAAAATAGCGAAAACAATATTCAACAGAGAACCGGATAGAGACCGGCGACTTCATGGAAGGTTTTGAACACGCTCGCTGGCTGAACGCGGCGGAATCGGACCTGGGGACCCTAAACGTTCGGGGATACTTTGCCCAAGACCGACGATTATGAAGCTCTACAATACGCCAGGCACAGGTGTATCGACACTGCAGCCAAACTAGCAGGTGGGTAACACATTACGCAGTGCAACACACACACACTCACATTCAAAAATAGCAAGCAATTGCCTTAACATAAGAGGTGTTTTTACAATCAATTACGATACGACACATGGCAGTCATTTTTTCAAATATTCCTACGTAATATCCACCTACGCCTCATCCTCATGTGTAATTTCTACTCTAACTGATTTGTTCGTGTAATTCATGACGTCCTACTTTCATAAAGGGCACCATCCATTTAGCGCATTAAATATACAAAGACTAGCGCTGGAGTTAACCCTTGATGAACATACACGTTCCTTCGTATTGGTTCCTGTATTTCACTACATTATTGCTGTTGGAGCTAATTGTGTTTCCAAATGTTATTACAAAAATTTTCATGGTCTGCATTATAAAATCTATCAAGCTCCTATCGGAACGACAATCTCATGAGTTCGTGACCATCAGTAGTCTAAACATAGACCACCGTTGCGAGTTGAGTTTGTTTATTTTTGGAAAGGACAAGTCATTATCGTTGATGGGAAGCTATCTATTTATCTATTTTTAATTTCATTATCATGATTATTGTCAACAATAGTCTTTACTGAATCCCCTTTTTTCATTTAAGAGTCAATCTTCGGTTTGTAGCCAAGGGTGTGGCCGATCATTTGCTAACACTTATTATAAAAGCGGATTTTTCATTGAACTTAGAGAACAGACGTTCATCTTAGGTCGCGAAGTTGTGCAAAACTTTGAACTGTTAATTTTGAAGTATGCGCGGTGCTAGTGTGCTAAGAATGTTGGTGAAAATTTGCCGTATTTTACTTTTTAGCGCTACCCGAGCAGAAGCGACGACCTCGATAACAGGAATTGGTATGAACTAGCCTTGTATAAAAGGTAAAATACCAAAAAATAATACCAAAAAGTTATATGCAGAATACTTGAGAAATAACATGCTTACGTATTTTAATACCAAACGAATAGATTGATCTCACTTCTCTCGTCTAAAACGTTTATAGTTTCGCGCCGAACCCACCCTTAATCTAGTACCTCAAATATAGGCTATGCGGCAGTAGTAGTGTTATACACTAATGAAATTCAATTTAAATGGAACGGTAGTAGTAGCGAAGGAGATTTCCTTAGACCTAAAATTCAGCAAATAAATTATTCCGAATTGTACTATCCTAAAAGAAAGTGTTCCAAAAGTTATACTTCTACTCTAGTTTAAGTAATAAAAATGAACTAGGGTAAAAGACCCAATAGTGGAGGAACTAAGTACGTTCCACCACTGTTTCTTTGCTTACACCACATCTATATTTCATGTCGCTTACCTTAAGTACTTATCCAACAGCTCATCAATTATATTTTAGACGAAAAGTATTCCAAACGCTGCAGAAACCATGATTGTTACCTAAAATTATACCTCCAATTATTGGTGCAGTGTTCCATTAGTTGCGGTATTTTTTAATTTGTGTTCCTATAGTTACGAATCCCATTGTTTTCTTATGGGACTCGCAATTATTGGAACACTACCGCAACTATTGGTGCAAAGCCGAGAAAAAGAAATGGTAATTTAGTGATACTTTACCGATTTGGAGGGATTTTCTTATCTGTTTTCTTTTATTTCGAGTAATGACAGGTCAACAAATTGATAGACAATATGGGTTGCTGCTTGCTGCGTTAAATACGTAGATTTTGTTAAAATAACACTACCGCAACTATAGGAACACCCACGACTATCGGATCTTTTGCCCTATGTGTAAAGCGACAATACTAGTTTGATTCGTGAAGAAGAACTCTCCTAGTGGCGTATAGTGGCAACTTTGTGAAGTAGTGCATTAGATAATATCACCACCCCCGCTGAGCGTAGGAGCTACATTACAGCCAGTGCCCAATTTGTTAACCGTTCAGATTTCACCGGAAATCGCGAACCTGCCCCAACACGAATAATAATTTGTTATGGATTTGGTATCGAAATAGAAATTAATAACAGAATATGTTATTGCTCACGTATTGTGCATATTATTTTTTGGTATTATTCCTTTAATTTTGCCTCTTATGCAGGGCTAGAGTATGGTATAAACAACAGAATTAGGTATTATTGAGCCTAGACCGCATCGTGCTTTCGTGCTGTGCGGTTCTATTTTCTCTCTTTGCGGAAGGAAGTTTTTAATACTACCCGAAGCTATTTTAATTTCAACAGTGCTTCTCAGCGGTATTTGTACCCACTGATCCCGTTACGATCTTTGCAAGGACCCGTGCCTTCGTTTTACGTTGGACCCGTTTGCGGAAGTAAAATTCCGACAAGCGGTGGTAATCCTGCAGGGACACCGTTCTGGGAAAAAACCTCTTAGAAGGTCACGTCTCCACGTTCAGCAATGAGTATTAATAAAAACAAGAGGAAGGGGGAGTCTTTGAATTCTCCACTTCCTTCTAAGAAACAAGGTTTCAAGACCGTCCTGCCAAAGCGCGGAAAAATAGAAGGAAGCTGGAGAATTCAGATATTCCTTCTAACTCTAATATCGGAAATAATTCTTCTCTTATCGAACTGAGCAAATGATTAATGATGATATTGAGCAAATCGAATCTACCTCTAGCCCAGGTGATTCGATTCATGCGAAAAAGCAAAGGATTCCGCCAATTCTGGTATCTGTTGCCGAGTTTTCTGGCTTCCGGAACGAGATTTTGAGTAACCTTCAGGGGATCAAGGTTTCATTTCAGATTGCTAGGAAGGGTGACTGCCGGGATCCTTTGACGATCGCAAACGTCTTCTTCAGTATTTAACTGAGAAGCGCCATAAATTCTTCACATACGATGACAAAACTGAGCGATTGTTCAAAGTCGTTTTGAAAGGCCCTCCCTAGTGACGACAAATCACTGGATGAGATTAAAATTGAAATTTCTGAATTACTTGGATTTTCACCAGTCCAAGTAATTAAGATGAAAAAGAAATCTCGCTCTGGTACTTCCCAGAAGGGTATTTCTCAAGAATTTTATTTAGTTCACTTTAACAAAAATGAACTAAATAATATGAAAAGTTTGGAAATGTATTATGTCCCATGTCCGTGCTACATGGGAACATTTCCGCAGGCCTGGGGCAAATTTCCAAAACCCCACTCAGTGCCGTAAGTGCCAAAAGTGGGTTCACGGAACTAAACATTGCCACATGGATTAGTGTTACCAGATTCGGTTTGACTAAAAAGAGTACATTTGAAACGAAGCTATTTGTACCCACTACCGTTCAGCAGCTTATGCGCCACTCCCGCAAAAGGGAGACTGCTGACGTGCGTTTGAGTCCGGCTGAGACTCTTCTCTAAAGGCGGGTCAAAATGGTTCAAACACTCTCGATCATCAGCATCATCCAACTTCCAGGCACAGTACACAGATGGAAACCCTTTAAACCCAAACGGATTGGTATCAAATTAACCGGAAAATGGAAAAAAAGAAATATTAAAACATTTGATCAAAGATACTAGATAAAAAGGACTGGGTGTGATTGTATTAATACGAGTTTTTCTCTTTCAGGGATTACAAAGCTTTAGGGAAGAGGTCCTTACTACTATCCTACCGTAATTCTTCTTCTTATCTTCACTCCGGCGAGGAGCCTCCACGTCGCTAGGTCGAAGTAGGTGGCAGGTTCGTCGTTCGTTGGCGATCGCTTTTCTCGAATAGCTGGTGCTTACAGTCTTGCAGTTGACTACGCATAAACCCTCACTGGTAGAACCCACGGCCGAAACCACTGGTTGAAACGAAGCTATTAAAAGCACTCGGTCAGTTTCGAGCACGCCAGATGAACAAGCGTAAAAAGCTTTTAGTCGACTAGATTTTCCTGAGTGACCACCCTCGGGGTGGAAAACGCCGGATGAACGTCGTGTCCAGGCGATCGACAACTGACTAGGACCAATTTCGAGTGACGTGCGCGTGAAGACGTTTTGTGCATACGCTAGTTCACGCTAAGCTTTTCGAGCACGTGTTGGTTGGTCTCCAAATAGCACACAGGAATCGACAAAGGTCGTTCGGCTAGGCTGTAGGGGTTCGTATGGACCTGAACTGAAGGTCCCAAGCATTCGGGGTCGGTTCGCAGTCCGAGTTAAGGCTCTGGCAGACTAAGCACGGGGTGCACCTCCACAGCTAACACCGCTCAAGGCTGGGTGCATCGAATCGTGTCCGCACCGACACCCCACGTCGAGTAGGGGTTCCTATTCAACGGGACTATTAAGATTCTTCCACTTTGGTTCACAATATTAGCCTTACCTGAGCCTAACTGGTTGTAGCCTAACACGTGGATTATTGAAACACGTGGATGATTTCAAAATACAAATTGTTCTGAGCACGAGAACTAGAAAGGCAAAGCTTAATTTACTAGGTTTTAGAAGCTTTTCTTACGATTTTACCTGCTCAAGTTGCTACACGGTATTTATTTGCTTAGCACACTTTAGGTATCTCACTATTAGATAACGCTTCACAAGTTTTAACGGTACATTCAAAGTTAATTGCCTATATGCCGGGTATTAAGCCACCCGGAGTGGAAATTAATTACTATGTCTGAAACTTGATTATGCATATGTACAACATGTGATAGATTTAGTTCGGAAAAGGTATTGGAGGGTAACCGCCCCTTCGGTGGGGTTTGATGCAAGCTGGGGTCGTGGGATCAAACCTCACCGAAGGGGCGGTTACCCTCCAATACCTTTTCCGAACTAAATCTATCACATGTTGTACATATGCATAATCAAGTTTCAGACATAGTAAGTTTTAACGACCAATTCGTACTAATCGTCCGATACTATCGACAATCTCTGGTCAAATGCGATTATAATAGTCAAAGGGACTATTGTACCCCTCTGTATAGGGAACTCATCATAGGTAGGAAAAGACTACTCGGTGGACCGAGGATTAAAAGATTTCCTTTTGAAATTTTGAATAATAGCATTCGATCCCTCCTTGCAAACCGCAGTGCGCGAAACTTCAGCTATCACAGTTTCCCTATTAGCCGGTAGGTGGCAGCACAAGCTTCCTGAAAGCTTTTAGTTTTATCTTTCCATGTTTCAGATAGTTTTATCCATGAATGAAATATGAAAAGGTAATTAGGGTATGACAAATTTTCGTTACACATTTACAAAAAGTGAAAATAGAGTACAAAAGAGTACAATTCATGATTTTTTAAAATCTATAATAATTATTCAAGTTTGATATTGTACCGTTTTGACTCAAATCCCGAACATGACTCCTATTTTGAGTACCTGGATATTAATGACCATTTCTTCATTAATCACGTGGTTCTTGCTATGGGATGGATGTTGAATTTGATTGTAATCTTGATCTTCCGTACGGAAAACCGATGGAATTTTGAATTCTAGCACGCTGAAACGCCAGTGTTCGGAATATGAGTTATGTTCGGGATTTGAGTCAAAACGGTATAGTTTTGTTAATATTTGTAGGATGAAATTGTATCGCTAAATATGTATGAATTCAACAAAATTAGCACCGACAGTTATTGTGACAAAATAGCGTGTCAACCGCTTTCGTGAGTTATAAAATCCATTTTCTTTTCCTAGATATAAGTGAAAAAGTTGAAGAACTATTCATAGAATAAATCCCAAAGAAACTATCTAATATTTTCAAATTTATTGGGGAAATTGAAAAGATCAACTCTTCATAGAAAAAATGATGTACCGTTTTGACTCAAATTCCGAACATGACTCATATTCCGATCACTCGCTTTTAAATGGCCATTTTGGCTTTATTCGTATAATTCTCTCCATAGGGTCTTGAATTCATTTGTAATCTTGATCATCAGAACTAAAAATCGGTGGAATTTTTAGTTCTAAGGTGCCAAAACGCCAGTGTTCGGAAAATCAGTCTTGTTCGGGATTTGAGCCAAAACGGTATGAAACAGTCTGATATCTGAAGAATAGGTTTAAAAGCTTGAATGAACGCAGCCTGTAGTATGATAACGAACGTTTAAATAATGTTCCCAATTTCCATGCATGGTTGGACAATGTTCTCGGTCCAGCTTGCAGTTTGTCAGTGTCATATTTAATTGTCATATGATCGTGCTGGCTTCACAACTTTTTAAACACTTTATTAAAGAGATTTTCAGCCTAGGGCTGGCTCATCTATTATTTTCCAGAATTTTGATATCTAAATTTCTCGAAAAAAAAACTGGAGACCTATCTTAAATTTCGCCGTGTCTAGGAACAGTTAAATAAATTGAAAATCATGAAAATAATAAATACGTTCAATTCAAAATGTGACATACACAATCTTAGCGTACTTTTTTGTACCAACTATGGAAAATTGATTCAATTTGCAATGTTAAGTTTGAAAATCAAGTTGGTACTGGCAATATTTAAAAAGAGTACATATTACCATTTTCTCCGAAAAAGAAGAGTACGTAATTTTTCTGCCCCAAAAAGAGTACATGTACTCTTAAAAGAGTACGTCTGGTAACACTAACATGGATGCTAAATGTATGATTTGTGGTGGAACCTCTCACGCCAAGGACGCCTGTGCTAATTGTGGGGGCAATCATAAATCCAATTTCTGGGAATGCCCTTCACGCAAAAAAGTTTTGACTTCCCGTGCTAAATTGTTGACGGGAAATTCCAATAGGATCCCAGATTCGCCGGGTAAACAAATTTCAAACGCTCAAAATCCGCAATTATTTGACGGTCGAGCAATTCATACCCACCACAATCAACGAACAAATTTTGCTCCAACCTCTCAACGGGTAACGAGCAGTTCGTCGAATTCTAATTCGCTTTGACGCAGCCGCGCTGTTGCCATCTAGCGGTGACGGACGTGTGCGTGAAATCACTGTTTTTCAACATGGTGAAGTATAGGAAGTATATTTTAAAATGCTTTTCAAATGTTATTAACAGTGATATGTTGAAAACTTTTAAATACGTAGGGTTAGAATTTTGAAAAACTACATGTTAGGCTCTTCATCTACACATGTTTTTTTAATCAAAATAATTCAACTTTCGTGTTACCTAAAGGATAGTAAATTAAATTTCTAACCCAAAAAAGTGAACAATTTTAGGCTAAAATGTGTTTTAACGCTTTAAAAAGCATTTTAAAATTGACGTCCTATATCCCTTGCTGGGTGAAATAAAAAAGCATCAGCCGGCCCCCATTTTGTTTTCTCGCTTTCGTCAGGGCCAATTTTTCAAACATCGCTGCAGGCAGGCAAAATTTTATTTCCGGAAATTTACCGACGATGAATGACTTTCATACTTCTACAATCAAACCTTCATGCCACACACTGTCAAATGCTTTCTCTATATCAAGAAGAGCAACTCCAGTCGAATATCCTTCAGATTTGTTGAGCCGAATTAAGTTCGTAACTCTTAATAACTGATGAGTGGTTGAATGCCCATGGCGAAAACCAAATTGCTCATCAGCAAAAATAGAATTGTCATTAATATGAACCATCATTCTATTTAAAATAATCTTTTCAAACAGTTTGCTTATTGAAGAAAGCAAACTGATTGGGCGATAACTAGAAGCCTCAGCTGGATTTTTGTCCGGCTTCAAAATAGGAACAACTTTGGCGTTTTTCCATTTATCTGGGAAGTATGCCAATTGAAAACATTTGTTAAATAAATTAACCAAAAAGGATAAAGAGCTCTCAGGAAGTTTTTGATAAGTATGTAGAAAATACCATCATCACCGGGGCTTTCATATTTTTAAATTTTCTAGTAATAGATCTCATTTCATCCAAATTAGTTCCCAACGAAGGGTCAAAAACATTATCTTGGTTGAGAATGTCTTCGAAGCTTCGTGTAACCTGATCCTCAATTGGACTAGTGAGACCTAGACTAAAATTATGGGCACTCTCGAACTGCTGAGCAAGTTTTTGAGCCTTTTCGCCATTTGTTAATAAAATTTTATTTCCCTCTTTAAGCGCTGGAATTGGCTTTTGAGGTTTTTTAAAAATTTTCGTTAATTTCCAAAAGGGTTTCGAACTGGGATCCAACTTCGAGACATTATTCTCAAAGTTGGTATTTCTCAGAATAGCGAAACGTTTTTTAATTTCATTTTGCAAATCTCGCCAAATAACTTTCAACGCAGGATCGCGAGTTCTTTGGTATTGCCTTCGCCTCACATTTTTAAGACGGATCAGTAGCTGAAGATCGTCGTCAATAATAATGGAGTTGAATTTAATTTCACATTCAGGAATTGCAATGCCTCTGGCTTCGACAATTAAATTTGTCAAAGATACGAGCGCATTGTCAATATCACTTTTGGTATCCAAAGGAATATTAACATCAAAATTCCTATCGATATACGTTTTATATAAATCCCAATCAGCCCTATGATAATTGAAAGTAGAGCTGATTGGATTATAAATGGCTTCTTGTGAGATTTCAAATGTCACAGGAAGGTGATCAGAGTCAAAGTCAGCATGAGTTACCAATTGGCCACACAGCTGACTTGAATCCGTTAAAACTAAATCAATTGTAGAAGGATTTCGACTGGAAGAAAAACAAGTTAGTCCATTGGGATATTGAATAGTATAATATCCCGCAGAACAATCTTCAAATAAAATTTTACCATTGGAATTGCTTTGAGCATTATTCCATGAACGGTGTTTGGCATTGAAGTCACCAATTACGAAGAATTTAAATTTGTTGCGAGTCAGAATTTGAAGATCAGCTTTCAACAAATTCTTTTGCTGCCCATTGCATTGAAAAGGCAAGTAGGCTGCAATGAAGGAAAATTGTCCAAAATTCCCAAGGTTTCAAAAACTTTGGTTTCAAACGAAGAAAATAATTTATGTTTGATACGTCTATTGATGACAATGGCGACCCCACCACAGGCGCTGTCAAGACGATCATTTCTGTAGATAAAATAATTTGGATCTCGTTTAATGGAGAGTCCTGGTTTTAAATAGGTTTCAGTTATAATGGCAATATGCACATTATGAACTGTTAGGAAGTTGAATAATTCATCTTCCTTACCCTTTAGAGAGCGGGCATTCCAATTTAGAACTTTCACACAATTATTTAGATCCATTGAAACGGAGTCCAATAACATTTTTTTGTGTGTACTTTATACCAACCTGAACAGCTTCTGGTATGGTATTTGCTTTGAACATTGCATCAATCATGTGATGCAATTGTTCAGTTAAAAAATCAAAATCGGAAGCAGTCATGCTACCTGAATCAGCAACATGACCATTATTTTCCGTTGGGACATGGGTATAAACCTCATTTTGAGAAGAGAAATTTTGTCTACCAGCAGCGATGTTTGCATACGTAGGTACATTGGAAAAATTGGAATTTACTGAAGTGCTTGCTACCCGTTGACGAGCGGCAAAATTTGTTTGTGAATTGTGGTGGGTATGAATTGCTCGACCGGTAACTGGTTTCGAAATTTGAGCGTTTGAAAAATTTCTACCCGTCGAATCTGGGATCCGATTGGAATTTCCCGTCATCAATTTTGCACGGGAAATCAAAACTTTTTGCGTGAAGGGCATTCCCAGAAATTGGATTTATGATTGCCCCACAATTTGCACATTTAAATTTATTGGAATCTTCTCTCACAGGACATGCGTCCTTGGCGTGAGAGGTTCCACCACAAATCATGCATTTAGCATCCATGTGACAATGTTTGGTTCCATGACCCCACTTTTGGCACTTACGGCACTGGGTGGGGTTTTGGAAATTTCCCCCAGGCCTGCGGAAATGTTCCCATGTAACACGGACATGGGACATAATACAGGCCTTTTCCAACCTTTTCATATTATTTAGTTCACTTTTGTTAAAATGAACTAAATAAAATTCTTCCTCTGCGAAGTACCAGAGTGGGATTTCTTTTTCATCTTAATTACTTGGACTGGTGAAAATCCAAGTAATTGAGAAATTTCAATTTTAATCTCATCCAGTGATTTATCATCACTGGGGAGACCTTTCAAGACGACTTTGAACAATCGCTCAGTTTTGTCGTCGTATGTGAAGAATTTATGGCGCTTCTCAGTTAAATACTGAAGAAGACGTTTGCGATCGTCAAAGGATCCCGGCAAAACGCGGCAGTCACCCTTCCTAGCAATCTGAAATGAAACCTTGATCCCCTGAAGGTTACTCAAAATCTCATTCCGGAAGCCAGAAAACTCGGCAACAGATACCACAATTGGCGGAATCCTTTGCTTTTTCGCATGAATCGAATCACCTGGGCTAGAGGTATATTCGATTTGCTCAATTTCATCATTAATCAAATCGAGCTGATTGCTCAGTTCGATTGGAGAAGAATTATTTCCGATATTAGAGTTGGAAGGAATATCTGAATTCTCCAGCTTCCTTCTATTTTTTCCGCGCTTTGGCAGGACGGTCTTGAAACCTTGTTTCTTTGAAGGAATTGGAGAATTCAAAGACTCCCCCTTCCTCTTGTTTTTATTAATGCTCATGGCTGAGCGTGGAGACGTGACCTTCTAAGAGGTTTTTTCCCAGAACGGTGTCCCTGCAGGATTACCACCGCTTGTCGGAATTTTACTTCCGCAAACGGGTCCAACGTAAAACGAAGGCACGGGTCCTTGCAAAGATCGTAACGGGATCAGTGGGTACAAATAGCGCTAAGAAGCACCGTTGAAATTAAAATAGCTTCGGGTAGTATTAAAAACTTCCTTCCGCAACGAGAGAAAGAACCGCACAGCACGAAAGCACGATGCGGTCTGAACGAAACAGTTCTTCTTTTCGCGAACAAACCAACTGAAAAATGTAGGCAGTAAAGTTCGCAGGTATGCCGCGTTTTCTTAGTAAGCCCAAGGGTTGAAATTTGTGTACTCGTGATGCGAGTATTTCTATCCTTGGTGACGAGGCATCGACTGGAGCAGTGGTCCCCAGCCTGGTTACTATCGAGGGCCACACAGCAATTTTGATCTGTTGAAGCGGGCCGCGGTATATCTGCAATGTTTGTTTATCATTTCGAATTGAATTTTGAAGTATAATACTAAGTAATCACATCTGTTTAAAAAACATACACTTGTAGGTACATTACATTCTACAGCGTAGCTGAGTATTAGTTCATATTACACACTTCTGCGATAGCGGACTTAGCGTGAAATTTTACTTTCGCAACAAAACCTTCTCGGCTTACTTGGCAAAACTATTTTACCAATTTTTTATTTTACCAAACATTTTACCAAAAGTTGTTGCAAGCAACGACAACATGTTTGAAAACTGTTTTTGAAGCCAGGGGGGTTTTTTTTACACTTAATTTTTTTAGTGGGATCTCGGCAGTTTGTTCAACTTTCACCGAGATTTGCATAGCCGAGCCCCAGCAAACATGTTTTTCGTTGAGATATCTGTCAAAATTGCTGAAAATCAGCAATTAATTAGCCGCTAACAAGCTAACCAACAAGCTAGTTTTGCTGGGCACACGGCTGTGCGGATTTTGCCGAGCTGCAAAAATAAAAACTGAGTGTGTACTTATTTTCTGACTTTTTCGATCTGAGATATTCGAACGGTCTGAGATGCCCGACGTGTCGACTCGTTTATTTGATCTTTTTTCAACGAAAATGCTCATCAGGAAAAATACTCAATAACGGGCTGAAAGTCCGACTCTGCAAATGTAAACCCGTTTGAATATCTTAAACTAACAAATTCAGAAAATAAGAACAATTATCCCAGTCGAACTACAACCACTTACCAGCAGTATTGAATAGAAAATTAAGTAAATCTGAACTCTGAACTGTTTACCGTGTTTCAATTATTTCCAAGTAATTGAATTTTCCGGAAACCTCATCCCAACTAATCGTAGCATGACAAAATCTTGAATTCGTTGAACATTTTTTTAGTGTGAAGTACGTTAACATGACGCATTTTCAGGAATTATAAATCAAGCAATTTCCAATCGAATTTTGCCACAACTTAACTTATTTTGAAAAACGAAAGAATTCATATTCGGGTGCAATGTATGACAACATTATTTTTACCTAATAACGTTATATATTCAGCATGGTTAAAGCGCCAAAAATACCATCAAAGTATGTTGCCGTTAGCTTACATAGCATGTATGAAGTGAGAAATTTATTTAATCATGATGATAAAAAGATTCTTGGTTCATATGTTTCTTAAACATCATAATGATGTGAACTCGACATCCAACGAAAAACTGGACACGATGAAAGCTTTTCCTGGATGTGACGTTTGTCAATGGGCCAGCTGTAGTGTATATCCTGAAACCCTTCGCGGGCCGCAGGAAAAGGCTTCGAGGGCCGCATCTTTGGGGATCACTGAACTAGAGTGTTTTATTGGGTAGTTACCAGGATTTAGGAGGAGACTCAGGAAGGAGTAGTATGTCACATCTTTAGAAAGGACGCTAAGCTGGATTTTTGCGATTATGTATCGTGCGATTACACTACTGATCGCCGCACACTCCCTGGGGCTGGGTACTTACTCTCAGAACTTTCGGATACTTACTCACAGAAATAAAAATAGACTCCCTTGAAGTCAAAATTTATTTGTTATAATCTGACAAATTTGTTTTGATTGTTGTTCCAATGACAAACCATTCCAAAATGCCCTCAAAAAAATGCCTCCACAAATGTAGGATGCTTGAGCTTCACAATCTCTGCACTTCTTCAAACAATTGTACTCGGTATAATGACGAATCTTTTCAAATCTCTCTCGGTAAATTTTTACGGGTACATGCTTTTTTCAATAATTAAATAGTTTGCATCAAATTTATATTTATTGTAGGGGGAAATACACTAAATTACGTAACGTATTTTGCTGGCTCTTCAACGCATAATCATTTTTTTTCTTCAATAAACGTGTTTTTTCATAGTACCCGAAAAAATATAAGACCTGCACCCCTCCCCCTATTTCCTTACGCAATTAGTGCATGGCTTCAGGCCAAAACAGGATGATTTTCCACTTCTTTATTTTTTTCTGCTTATATTAATAAATGGTTCATATTCGGAACAGCAAATATATTCGAAAGCGTTGTGTTCGTCGATTCTGTATCGTTTGAATGTTTTGATTTCATTTTGTGAAAACTTATCGTCGCATATGATTGTAGTTGTGAAGTAGCATTCACCTTCCACAGTTTTACTGTTTTTGTTGGTAACAGGAAAAACAGCAATTTGTTAAATATTAACTTGAAATAAATAACAAGCAGTCTACATACGTTCTAAGAATACTGATTTATGACTTCAAATAAAATGGTGTAACTCCAATTGACTAAGCAGTAAAATATACAACTTTGAAGGCCTTCTATGCTACGTAATAAACCTTTTCCGAGCATTTCTCTTTTGTCTAATTCTTTGGCTTTATCGGAATCTTCTGTCGTGCGTTTTGATTTATATTTTCAATAATTCCAAAGTTAGCTATCAAGGTTATATAGTTACTTCATTTCAAACTATAAATAAATACTGACTTGTCACCAATTTACATATTTTGATATTTTTCTTACACAAAACATGTGTTTAAAAGTAATCTTCAAACGTGGTTAATACAGTTATATTATCTTCCATATGGGACTTAGTTGTTGATATTTTTTGATTTATAAATGCTAATAATTAGAGCCGTTTTGTTTCTTTCACGTTGTTTTATCGATGAATTATTACATTATTTACAAATACATAAATTTTGACAGTTCCACATCTTATCCTACGAGTTTTGTCTTCCGCGAAAGACTGTATCCCATGAAAATACCTCTTACAGCGCCTTGACGCTACGTTTTTCTTAAATAAAAATATATGTGATAAATTCCGCTCTTGAAGTAGCCTAGGGTGTGACAATCCAATTTCCAAATAGAAATAAATATTGTAATCGTTGCACTTCATGCTAGGCTTTTTCTCGTATTTATAAATAGTTATTGCTTCTGTCAAGTACATATCAGTATACTACGTAGAGGATTATCCAGTAAAACAGTTCATTTCCAACTAGAGCAAAGTTAAGACAAGCTACCTAAACAATCGTAATGATATTATTTTGTAATTTGTCAAATGGAATTTTCATTTAACATGCTACGGACATGTGTGTTTTAAGTGACTAATATGGTAGTATTACCGAGTTTTAAGCGTATTGAATCATTGGTTCATGGTGAATGACAACGGTAGACTTTATAGTGGTAAACAATATCCCAAGTTTCAAGTAGACTACAAAGCTCTGAAAATACAGTTCTGAGGTAAACGGTACAACAAATGCACCGCTGAGATGGGTCAAAATAAAACAGGCATTACATCTTTCTGGTTTCTGAATCGCATACAACTAAAGAACTGGTCCTGATCGTATATGTGTACCATTTATTTTTTTTAGTGGTTTTGTTGGAACAATATTTATCAATTTTAGTTAACCCTTTTTGCCTCAACTAAATAAAACAGTTCATTTAAAGGTAATTGTCTACATATCCTATATATACATTGTAATACATAAAATGGACAAAATACTCGCAAATATCTTATTTGTGTAGGGCGAAATTGCTACACAAAACCGGTGATTGTTAGATTATCTAACAATTTTGTATAAGAGTATATCGGCTATGTCTGAGGGCCAGCTAAAACACTATCGAACGTATCACAATTAATAGGGGAATGTGGGAAGACTTAATCCCCGGGGAGACTTGATCACCCCCTGTTTTATCGAAAACTAAAGTAGTTTTGTTCTAGCGTATTTTTTCAGTATAGATCCTCTAGACAAATGACCTTTATGTGGTGAGTTATTTTTTGGATTGACAACCTTATTTATTCTGTTTGCATGTTTTGACCTTTCTAAAGATTTTTTTATTAGCCATGAAAAGTTTGAATAACTTTTCATAAAAATGACCAAATGCTTTCGTTTTTTCACAGCACAAAGCCATAAATATGCTTAATGATCTGTACTGATGAAAATGTCAACATTCCATCAAAGTTTTAGGACATTTGGATTTAAAGTTATTGCCTCAATATGGGGACACTTGATCCCCCATTAGTAACTCATACAAAAATTGGGCGAAAAAATTCAAAAAAAATATAAATCTGTTCTCAGGTTTCTATTTTTTTGTAGATTTGACAGATTTGATGAAAAGTTGGCAGGAAAAATTATTTATTGCATAGATATCTTAGAAAGGGGATCAAGTCTCCCCAAATTTTTAAATTGCATGTGCTGTCGAATTCAATAACAAAAATCGTTTATGTCTACGCACAGCAATTCGAAAATTCCGCGTATTTTGAAGGAAAAATATTTTAAAAAATCTGAGGACGCCTTTCTAATTTTATTAAAGCAAGTTCTTCAAGAGGGTTCAATTTCCCCCGAATATTTTAAAAGTCGATTTTTTTATAGTACTCCAAATAATCGATTGTGTATCAATAACAACAGTAATTTGAGGACTGTCATACATCAGTGAAGTTATATACTATATTTCTTAGAGAGTTTGTGTGGAAATCGCGTATGTTTATTTATTTTTGGCAGTGATTCGTCGAAAATTAGATAAGGGGATCAAGTCACTCCAATCTTCCCTATTGCGTTTTAGCTGCCCATCAAACTAGATAGCCGATAAACAATACTCTGAGTCAATTACAGTTGACAACCACCTCCACTATTCTGTATAAGTATTTTCCAAAACCTGAAAAAGAACTGGGCATTTGCAAAAATGCTAGATTCTAATACAAATATTGCATCACATTTATGCAAGCTTTTCTAGCAATATTTGTTTGTGCCCTAACATTTTTTGTATAAGAATCTAACAATTTCGCATATGCCCAGTTCTTATACAGATTTTGGTAGGTTCTTATACAGAATTGTTAGAAAATCTAGCAGTCACTGATTGGGTGTAGTAAATGAATCCATTTTTAATCGGAAAGATCAACCCTTTGGCTACAATTATTTCCTTATTAGGGCCAAGGTCCACGAAGCGCGTCCACGCAAGGCACCCATCATTAAATGGAGTAATGCACACGGCCCTTAATGTAAACATTTGATGATTCAGTAAGTCGGTTGAACAAGTTCTATTACTGATTTTATTACTATGTATAGATTAGGGGAGGAGAAGACCGCCAGCTATCATCGAGAGAAAAAGTAGAACCATTGAAACTTCACACGGTGTGGTATAGGAAATTGAGTATATTTTTGTTATAAAACAAAAATGAAAGATGTTTTTCAAAAAAATCTTGTTTAAGGGGTCTGAATTTTAAAAGCACACAAAATAGACATAATATCTCGATTTTTATTTTTTTTTTTGAAATGTTGGACTAAAAAATTTTTTATAACGTTCTAGAGGCATTTTAATCCTCATTTTCTAAATCATGCCATGACCAATTTCCATGATTCTACTTTTTATCGAAACTTTCCAAGGTGACAGCACTGATGAAGGAACCGCCCCCATTAGCACAGTAGAGAAAAGTGGTACTGCCTATTTTACTATTTAAGCATACTGAACCTAGGGAAAACATACAAATCTGCGTTTATTTGTAGTATGTACAGGAATACATCAATCGTCTTACGTAAACTTGCGATCGTTTACTGCAAGATCTTAGCAAAACAAATTTGGAGGATTTTTTTTGTCTTATAAGCCATCTAAGGCTTGCACTGTTTGTAAAACCATCCGAAACCCGACATTCCTATAGAAGGCCCTTTTATCTAAATATATTTGCATTTCTTCTTCTTATTTAATGCTTCTACAATTTCAGCTGGATTTTGAATGGCTTTCAACTTGGTGTTTTATTAACATTTTCACAGTTATAAACTGGAAGCTTTTCAATGCCCGCCAGTTGCGTGATTATGTATCTTGTGTGACAAGGAAGATAAATATATAATATCCATATCTCCGAATTATCTCCGGATTGGGAATCCTACGCCTTTGCTGACAAGGCTAACTAGAGACCCATATTTGCATTCATAGTACATAATCAAAGATATTTCTCACGACAAATGTGCAACACAAATAAATCATTGTCACCACTGGGGGCTCCAGAGTTCTGGTAATGGTGGGGCACCATAATTGGAGGTGTTCATTAGTCAAGCGATGAATCAACAAAAAAAATAGCGGGCAGTTTCAAATATTACAGAATTTAAATGCTTTTTATCTGTAATTGAAAAGGTCACTAGGATTTCAGGAATTCCTGCGGATACCATCGGAAATCTGTATATTTTTGGGTTTTTTTTTGCAGTGTTTTGTTGTACTACTGTCTGGATTTTCAAAAGAATACCCGGTTAAATTCCTAGAAGAATTAACGAAGGGATTCCTTCAGATATTCCTGAAGGAGCTCTTGCAGGAGTTTCTGAAGTAATTTCCGAATGAATTCCTGTAGAAATCCAAAAATTTATATGAAAATCCCAATAGATATTTGCTTGAAAATTACATATGATTTTCTTTCGTGGATTCCTTTAATAATTATTCATTAAAAAAATCTTTTTGAAATCCAACACGATTGTTCTTTGAGAATTCATTCGGAAATTCCTCCTGAAATACATTTAAAAATTCTTCCAAGAATTTCTTCTAAAATTTCTCAAAAAAATCCTCATAATATTCTATCGAGAGCTCCTCTAGTAATCGTTTATAAAATTTCCCCAGTAGTTCATTTGAATACTCCTATAGGGATTCTTTCGTAAAACCTCCCAAAAAGCCTTTGCAAATTTCTTCAGAAATTCCTTTAGTAAAACAATGTAATATTCCTTTCAAAATTCCTGCAGGAATTATTCTGGAAATTTTGTTGAAAGAAGTATTCCGAAATTCTAAAGTAATTTCTAATGGAAATTTAAAGGGATCTCAGGAGGAATTCATTTAGAAATATAAAAGATACCTTGAAGGAATTCTCAAAAGGAGTTCTGAATGAAATTTCCGAAGGATTCCTAAAGAATTTTCTGAAGGGTTTTCTGAAGCGATTCCCGATAGAATCTCAAAGGAAATTCCGGAGAAATTTTAAAAGGAATCTCCGAAGGTCTAAAAGTATTCCAGGATGAATGAGCGGAAAAACTCCTATCAGAATTTTCGAAAGAATTCCTGGCGGACTGAATAAAATTTTGTGGGAAATTTTGAAGCAACTCCAAGCAATTCTACTAGAGTTTTTGAAAATATTTCTTGAGAAAGTACTGGTAGAATTGTTAAAAAAATATTCCGAAGAAATTCCTTAAAGAATTCGTTCCTAAATTAATTTTGGAATGACTTTAGACATTTTCTTATAATTCCAATCTTTGAACTTTCGATGGAATATTATGAGGAATATCCAATGGAATGCTCCCGTATTTATTTTCGGAGTACTGATTTTTTTCAATTTGTCTTCGCAAATACCTTTAGAAATGACCTTGCAAATTCCTTCGGAAATTCTTCTAGGAATTCCATTGAGAATTCATTTACAAATTCTTTCAGGGACTACGGAAATTTTTTCGTAAATTCCATTGGAAATTCATCCAAAACTTTATCCAGAAATTCTATTACGAATCATTCAGAAATTACTTCAAGAGTTCCTTTGTTGAAATAAGGTAGTGACAGCCCCCTGGTAAAGACGACAATGACATATTAGTGTAAACTTTATTGAATGTGAGTAGCGTTAAACGTGTGTGTAATTGAAACTGACAAATCATAGGTGATGACATATATTTGTAAATGTTTTTGTTTATGTTTACATTCTAGTCCGTAAATATAGAGAGTCCGTTGTGAAAACTATTTGTTGGTTTGGCTGTTCTTTCTTCTGCAATCACGCGATTCCGGGAAAAGTATTGTCCGGTCGATCTGAATCGAACCGTGTCTGCTGCGCCTGAGAAATTCAACAGGTTATGAGCCCAGTTTATGCAGAGAAAGCTAAAGGAAAAAGTGTCTGTTCGAAAAGACATTTTTTGTTCGTGCGATATTGTTCATTGTGAACGGTCGAAGTTAGTGTTTATTTGTTTTTGTTGTTGTTATCTCTCGGTGGCAGAAAGGCATTGAACAAAGTTTATCCCGATGATGCGTTAGTTGGCCAACCATTTTTTCGAAAAAGGACAGTACGGATAGTGGAAAGGATTGATGAACTTTGTTCGAGGAGGAGTGATTTTTCGCCATTGTTGTGTAGAAGCTTTGCCACCGTTACTTTGTGTTTGTTGTGTGTATATTGTACACCGATGAGAATGTATTGAGTATGTTGAACTGAACTGTAGACAGACTTAAACTGAGGAGTGTAATTGTGGTCACAGTGGTCCAGAGTTTTTTGTTTGACGATAGATTAAATTTCAAAAGATTAATAATGACGGAAGCAAAGGTTACTTTTGATCGGTTAAATGATTCCAACTGGGCAACATGGAGATTTTGCTAATGTTAATAAAGGATGGTTTATGGACGACTGTGAAAGACTCTAAGCCGGAATCGACTGATATTACATCAGCATGGACGAGAAAAGACGAGAAAGCCCGAGCAATCATCGGATTGACGTTGGAGAACAGCCAGCTGAGTCACATCATGGATACTGCTACTGTCAAAGAAATGTGGGATAAACTTAAAAGTTATCACCTTTGGCTAACAAAATTCATTTTTTGCGGAAACTTTGCTCAATGCGCCTGAATGAGAGTGGAAGCATGTCTAATCATTTGGTGGAGGCTTCGGAGTTAGTGCACCGCTTGGCTAGGATGGGAGAGCAGTTGAAGGAGCATCTGGTGGTTGCGATTCTGTTGCCAAGCCTTCCGGAATTGTACAACCCGCTTGTTACTGCTTTAGAAGGTCGCCCCGAAGAAGACTTGAAGTTGGACTACGTCAAAGGCAAACTACTGGATAGATGGCGAAGGAGGGATGAAAGTCGGGTGGATGAAAGCGAAAAGGCTATGAAATCTTCTGTGCGGATAGCTGACCAGAGGAAATTGAGGATATGTTACCATTGTAATCAGGAAGGTCATATACAGTGGTATTGCCCTGTTTTGCTTAGGAACAAAGAAGGTGGAGCAAAAGAGCGAGGCAATAATGTGACGATGAACTCTGCAGTGTACCAGAATTCAGGTAGCGGAAGTAGCAGCCGTGGAGTGTGTTTCACGACAACAACCGAAAGGAAAATAGTTCGCAAAGAAAGATGGGTCATCGATACAGGTTGTACGGAACATATGACGAATTCAGCAGCAAGTTTGATGAGCAGAACACTGGGGAAAAAGAGAATATACTGTTAGCAGACGGAAAAACAGTTATGGCAACGGCTAATGGTCGTGGGAGAATTGTTGGTCGTGGAATGAAAGGAGAATTCGTCGAAATTAAGCTGAGGGAGTTGCTCTATGTCCCTGGCTTATCCGGATGTGTGCTGTCGGTTAGCCGGATGACTGACGAAGGCTATAGTATAGTTTTTGGACCTGAGGATTGTCGGATCATGGATGGTAGTAACGTGATTGCTGTGGGGGAAAAAGAAGGAGGTTTGTACTATCTAAAACAGTAGAATTTGATTAGTTCCGAAATAGGAGGAGTAGAGAAATGAGACATTCTAGTCCGTAAATATAGAGAGTCCGTTGTGAAAACCAGACATCATGCACGCGTACAAAAAAGGATGAGATTGAGCAACGACTGCTACGCGCACATAAAATTTAGCGCACGCGAGTCTCACGAGGCTTGTGTACCTCACATCACATTGGTGAGTCGCATTGAGACATCTCAATGCGATCAGCTCATGCGCTGTTTGCCATGGTAAACCTTTGCAAACAACAGCGAAAGTGCGTAAAACAGCTTGGGCGGGAAATTTTCATTCAATAATATCGTCGCCTAAGTAACGCCAGCTATGCATTGCTAGCGCATGAGATGAGTCTCATGAGACGTACATTGAGACACGCTCACTCAGTTATTTTATGCGCGCGCTAGCTTCTCTCGTCGCACTGAATCGGTGCTACGTGAGCTTTTGTAGCTCATGGCACACTGTCTCATCTATGTATACACGAGAATTAAGAGACTCTGGTGAAAACTATTTGTTGGTTTGGCTGTTCTTTCTTCTGCAATCACGCGATTCCGGGAAAGATATTATCCGGTCGATCTGAATCGAACCGTGTCTGCTGCGCCTGAGGAATTCAACATCATTGAAACATTCATTTGGGAATACCTTTAATATTTCCGTTAGAAATCCTTCCGTAAATTCGTTTAGCATTGCTTATTTCGTTCTTCAATAAATTTCAGGAAAAAATATGCAAAAAAAAAAATCCGTAATAAATTTTACATGAATTTTGTATGATTTTACTAAAAAAGGGAGTTCCGAAGAAATGTCTGGATGAATTAAAGAAGACTTTTCCAGAGGGTTTTCCGAACATATGAAGAAACATAGAAAGTAAATCTGTTTGCAAAAACGTTTGCAACAGAGCTTTGTTTTCGGTAATTTGGCAGAAATACGTCGAGTGCAGCATATTCCTTAGAAATAGAGGGTAAAAATGAAATCATACGATGATGCATGTCTCTTTTTTTTAGTGAAATCGGTCCTAAATGCATGCGGTCACATACCGTAATCGAACGATTATAGGAAAATTTCAATAATGGCCATCCCTAAGACAAATGAGGGAAGAGAAACCAGCTTACGGCAGAATATGAGCGAAGAAATGTTAAGGAAACAGTGAACTGAAAGAGTCATTCATGGGCCCATAACTAACTTTCCAGCTTGATAATGCAACGCCTCACAACTTTGAATTGACTAAAACAAGGATTTTAGAAGAAAATATATATAGTTGTGAGAGATTAGCCTGGTCTCCGGGCCCTAATTCCTTAGAAAACCTTTGGTTTATTCTTGCTAGTTGCTATTATAAAAAGGCAAGCGATTCGACAACATAAATATGATAATATACCAATACTTTCACACAAAAACATGCTGGCTGCATCTGACATTTCGTGACAGCAATTGACTGGCACCAGATGAAGTTATATGTCTCATCCCAGGTTAAAATCATGGTGGTGCTATTTTTATTTCGCTCGGTGTAGATGCTCCAAATAACATTCAACATTCTGGAGAGTACTGGAACCTTGTACATGAAAGTTTAAGAGAATTTCACAAAGTCCCCCTTAGATTTTTCTAAAATGTTTTTTTTTGTTTATTTGTAAATTATGCTGTTAGGTACAGTCGAAAATAAAAGTTCTCCGATTATGATCAAAATATGTATGAATGATCTCTACCGAAAATAATTAGACCCGTATTTTTTTGTTTCGGTCTTAGGATGACCATTTTCAGAATAGCTCAAACCTTCATAACTTTTGATCCAATCTTTTGGCACGAATGAAAAGATTCTTAGTTATAGATTTTAGAAAAAAATGTTGTTTTCCTTTTAAAGGAAAATAGTAAGCTTCAAGATTTTTAAATAAACAAAATATCTGATTTTTTCGATTTTTAACCTTTTGGACCACAACGGCTGTTCATCTTTTCAACTTTTTTGTAGAAATAAAATTATTGACAAAACCAAATATTGACCATTATTTCATGGAAACTGAGAAAATCTAGACTTGTAAAAGTATAGCTTGGAGATAAAGTATCCAACTCTTCGACGTATTTTTAACGGCCATTTTATTATAAAATCAACATTGAAAACTTTATTATGATTGGTCAGTTACAACACAAGCAGTTCCACATGGGTTACGGTCTATTTACGGGGTACCCCCCGGGATTGTGCCTTTGGGTAAGAATATCAATCTCTGGAAAATTCAGCTCAATCGCTTGTTGCATAAGCTGGCGCATTTGATTTGAAGTTTGTATGATGGCTTCAGCTAAAATCCATAGGAAAATACACCTCCGTCATTCTTTCGTTCAGGAAATTGGTTCGGTATGCCCGATTGAGCTCAGAATTGCAACAAAGGCAGTTGATATGTTAAAGATCAATTCCACAGAACATTATACGTCTAAAATCTATGACTAAAAATCTTTTCATTCATGCCAAAAGATTGCAAATCGGTCTATTGGTTGAAAAGTTATGAAGGTTTGAAAAAATATTTTTTTTAGGAAACGTCGTTTTTCGAACCACCCTATTCTGAAAATGACCACTCTAAGACCGAAATAAAAAAACACGGGTCTAATTATTTTCGGTAGAGATCATTCATACAAATTTTGAGCAAAATCGAAGAACTTTTTATTCGACTCTATTCTTTTTTCATGGAATCGCTGGTAAAGAACATTTCTGAGTTGGGCTGTAACTAGAACTGTTCGTATCAGGGAAGATGGTTTGGAACCACTAATGTGGTTTGGAACCACTAATGCATCTAGTTGGATTAGTAAAATGCCACTATGTGGTGATTAGATTGATGGTCATAATAGATATCGGAACTTGACGAATCAAGGAAAAACCATTGTCGCCATCGGACCTATTTGGATCAAGAAAACATCAACCCGGAGTGGGTTTTTTGATGGTTTGGGCTACTGGATCTAGCTGAGTTCAAGAAATCCAGCTCTGAGCTAGTGGTTTGAAGGAACTTATGTTAAATAAAACCCAAATCAATAGTGAGTTGATCAATGTCGGATAAGTGGATTGGTTGGTTGACGGATCTATTCGGATCAAGGGAAATCTAACTCCGAAATGGGTCTATGGGTGGATTGGAGGCACTTCTGCGCATAGTTTAGTCAATAATAATATTCAACCCTGACCTGTGTTGTTTAGCGTTGTGTTGATCAGCTCGATCTTGAACACAAGAAGCAGCTGGCTTTAGTGTTTTTGACATCTAGGGCACTTGCTTCCATCAAAGTACTGTCAGAAAACATGCACAGTAAGGGCAACCCGTTATTATAAGTAATTTCTTGTACAATTTTCTATTTGAGAATACTCCCAGAATACCCAGCCATTCCCGGTGTGGATTGGAAAATTTTCAGATTGTACATACTATTCCTTTCCAGTGCACTCATGGTGAAGCAGAGGATTCCTCGGTCTCTTGTAGCAATGAGTGTCGAACTAATTTTCCTCCCCTTATCCCAACTGACTGTAAGGACGTGGCCGGCATCGTTATTGGTCTTGAATCAAAGAAACTCCGAAGCATGATCAGTGAGAATAGCTTTCCAGTCCCAAGAAAACTATTCAATTGGTGAGCTGTGCATTATTTGTTGTTTCTCGGCCAATCACGACTAGCAACTACGATAGGTACAGTCAATCAATCTAAGCTTAGCTAAGCTAAGCTATCGGTATTAAAGCCTTTCTCGTGTTTCAGATATGCAGAAAACGTATAAGAAAGATAAAAAATAACAACAGATTCTATTATACAGATTCATTTATATTCATTACAATTTTCGCCGGTGAATGCAATTTGTTGCACACAAATCGTGATTATTTTGTACGTGTTTTGCACACACACATACACTCGATTCTTTTTTTACACGGATTATTTTCAAACGGATTTTTTTACACGGTTTTTTTACACGGATTCTCAAAATAACATGGATTTTTTACCCGAATTTTCGAAACAGCGCGGATTTATTTTTACACGGAACGCATCCCCCACATTAACAAAGGCCCGGTCTCCTTTTTTACACGGATATTTTTTTCACGGCTTTTTTTACACGGATTCTAAAAATAACACGGATTTTTTTTACACGGTTTCTCATAATAGTACGGATTATTTTTACACGGATTCTCAAAATAACTAGACCTGTGCGCCGATTGAAAATTTACCGGCGGCGGCGTGATAGATCGTCCGGAAGTTTCTTCAGGATTTCGTCCGGAAGTTCCTTCAGAATTTCGTTCGGAAGGTCCTTCAGGATTTTGTATGAAAGTTTCTACAAGACTTCGTCCGAAAGTTTCTCCAAGATTTCGTCCGGAAGTTTCATCAGGATTTCGTCCGGAAGTTCCTTCAGGATTTCGTCCGGAAGTTCTTTCAGGATTTCGTTCGGAAGTTTTTTTTAGAATTTCGTCCGGATGTTCCTTCAGGATTCGAAGGAGGTTCAGGGTTTCATAGGAAGTTCCTGCAGGATTTCGTCTGGAAGTTCTTCCAGGTTGTCGCCCGGAAGTTCCTCCCGGATTTCGTCCAAAAGTTTCTCCAGGATTTCGTCCGGAAGTTGCGTAAGGATTTCGTCCGAAAATTCCTCGAGGATTTCGTCCGAAAATTCCTCGAGGATTTCGTCCTCAAGTTCCTCCAGGAATTTCTCCGGAAGTTCATCCAGGAATTCATCCGGAAGATCAACCAGGATTTCATCCAGAAATTCCTCCAGGGTTTCGTCAGCAAATTCTTCCAGGGTTTCGTCAGCAAATTCTTCCAGGTTTTCGTCTGGATGTTCCTCCAGGAATTTCTCCGGATGTTCCTCCTGGATTTCGTCCAAAATTTTCTCCAGGAATTCCTCCGGAAGTCGTTTCAGGAACTCTACCTGGAGCTCCTCCGGGGATTCCTCCGGAAGTTTCTTCAGGAATTCCTCCGAAAGCTTCTCCAGTAATTTCTTCAAAAGTTCCTCCACAAATTCTTCCGGAAGTTCCTCCAGGAATGCTTCCAGAAGTTCCTCTAGGAATTTAGATTTTTTACGCACATTCCTCTGAAATGTCTACAAGTTTTCCTTCAGGGAATCTCTTAAATTTCTCTTTTAAGTTCCTCCAAATATTCTCAATAAAGTAGTGTGTGTCTTCTTCTTCTTATTGGCATTACACCCCACACTGGGACAGAGCCGCCTCACAGCTTAGTGTTCATTAATCACTTCCACAGTTATTAAATGCGAGGTTTCTAAACCAAGGTACCATTTTTGCATTCGTATATCATGAGGCTAACACGATGAAGGAAAGTCGAGAAAATTCCCAATCTGATAATTGTCTAGACCGGCACCGGGAATCGAACCCAGTCACCCTCAGCATGGGCTTGCTTTGTATCCGCGCGTCTTACCGCACGGCTAAAGAGGGCCCCTAGTGTGTGTGTGCGCTATGGTAAATAAGACGTTGTTAGTTTCGTGCTTCCGTTATTCACGATTTTGTGGTGCCTCGTCTATCATAAAAACTACCTAACTAGTTCTACTGAATCAGCTTCGCGAACCACGTAGTCCGTGCTTATTGGATCAGCCAAAAGCTGCCAAAATCGGCTTCGAACGCATTTGGCACACTTTTCCATACCCCGACCATCGACGCTATTCAAACATTCACTCACTACATCGCTGTATGTCAACCATCGCTACTCACTGGATCCTTCCACAACTACTCGACCGTCTATTGTATACAATTTTACGTATAGAAGTTGTTATTGCTCTACACACCTTTCGTTTCAAATAATTATGTTTAACGCTTCCAACGTAACGCTGATTGTTGGCATTTGTAGTGAAGGAAGAATTTTGCTGATAGGGTTTACTATACCGCCCAAGATGGACTATTGATCTTGATCGTAAATAACGGAAGCACGGAACAAACAAGCACAGCGCCCACACACTACTTTATGGAAATTCTTGGAGGAGTTTCTGGATGAACTTCAGGGAGAATTTCAGGAGACTTCCTGAAGAAAAACTTGTAGACATCTAGTGGAATGTCCGTAAAAAATCCAAATTTCTAGAGGAATTCCAAAATCTAAATTCCTGGAAGAATTTCTGAAGGAACTTCCTAAGGAATTTTTGAAGGAATTCCTGGAGGAGCTTTTGGAGGAATTCCTAAAGAAACTTCCGGAGAAATCTCTGGAGGAAGTCCCGGAAGAATTTGATTGAGATGCGCGAAGTGAGTAGTGAGACTTCTCTCTACTCACTTCGCACTACTCTCTTTTCACAGTGAAAAGTGGGAAATAAGTAGTGAGAAGTGAGACGTCTCACATTTCACACTCTATTTCTCACTATTCAAATGAATTTGGTACTCAATTAAATTTGATTGAATTTTACAAGCAATCGCAGTTTAAATTAATTTCGATTTAAAAGAAAAGCGAAATCGATGTAATGTTTCGTTTATCTGCATGCTCCAAATATGTGCATGGAAATACATTCAAAATCACAACATATTTTTATCTGTACACTGTACAATTTTCTAGATGAATTCTTGATTTCACGATGGGCTTCCAGAAGATATTCTCGAAGGAATTACTTAACATATTTCTGGAGAAATTCAAGAAGTTGAAGTATTTTCAAAGGTAGTTTATAAGAAACTAGTTGACCCAGCAGACGTTTTTTGTGCGTAGTGAGCTGGCTATGCAAAATGTCCTTACGAATCCTAATTTTAGTTTTTCACAATTTACTCAACGTAAAGGCCATATAAACTCGTCGGAAACTATAATGAACACAGTGTTGGGAAATGTACAACAAAACACTGTGATTATGAAAATATTTACATTTTATCCAGTCAAATTTCATGCACCGAACAAGCCGAAATAGTTTGGCAAACTTCGGCGACTTCGTGACATTTTTTTTGCCGATGAGCCAAAATGTTTATTTGTTGCTGCGTGAGAGTCGTGCTGTCGGTGCGATCAGCATTTGCATGATTTTGTTTGTTTCGGCTCGTGCGCAGTGCTGCAGCGGCTGCCGTGGTTTTATTTTTCTGTGGTTGCATGGCCGAATGAATGGTAAAAAGAAATGTCAACCATTCTCGTCTGCTGATGGGATGAATAAAATTCATCCATTCGTTTTCTAGTTATGCGGATACGTACACAGACCATAAAATTTTTGTAGGGGAACAGACGGCTTTGGCAGGTTTTGTTCTATTATTGGCAGGGGGTTTTTTATGACTGATTATGCTCAAATTTGGCCCAAACATTCTTTGCATATCAAAGAATATTGTGGCCAAATTTAATAAAATTCGGTCGACAAAAACCCCCTGCCAACAATAGAACAAAACCTGCCAAAGCCGTCTGTTCCCCTATATAAATATTTAAAACATTTTTTTGATTTTCCAGATTTAAATGAAATTCTGAAACAATTTCAAACAGTTGTGGGTAGGTCGCCCTCCAATAATGTCTATATACATAAAATAAATAAAGGTTATATGAACTAGACTGAAAATATGTGTTTCCAATAAAATGAACATGCATATATGCCCCATAAACTTATTGGATTAATAAGGTATTTTATGAGACGTTTCGTGGTGGCCCGATGATTTACTTTTGATGTTTTGTTTTGATATGATTCTGTATGATCATTCCGTAAGGTCCGAACACAAAATAATGTTTGAACCGTTTTACTTTTCATTCGTCTTTTCTTCAGCTTTTCATGCTTAGAATGCAATGGTATGAATGGTAGAAATCTAACGACATGTTTTAAGAATCACATGAAAAACTTTGTTCTAAAGCACTGGTAGCCGAAAAGTAAAATAGGTAGAATTGATGTTGGGACCTATCGGAATGTTATTTATGCCCGAAATTACCAAACAAACGGTCTCCCACTAATTGTCAAAGTAGATAGAAAAACAGCTGTTTTGATCTGTCTCATAAAATGCCTTGAAGTCCTTCAAGAGCCATCGGCGTGGTAAAAAAAATATTCGGCGGCGTGGAAAATTACCATGCGGCGTCGCGCCGATTCATTTTTGACGGCGGCGGTGGCGTGGCGCGGCGGTGCACAGGTCTAAAAATAACACGGATTTTTTTTACTCGGAATTTTTTCACACGGCACGCATCCCTCGTGTAAAAAAAGAATCGGGTGTATATACACACAAAAGATATTTTAGTTACAAGATAAAGATTGTCGCTGTCGTCGCTGTCCAGAACATCTTTTGCTGGCGAGGATTAGGGTGCTAAATGTCAATGGAGGAAAAATACATACGATTTGACAGTTCGGCCCTATCCCAATTCCTTGGGGACCTATTTCATTAATCCAACAACATTATTAAACAAAAGATGCCATTTCCGCTTCGATTTTAATTATATGTCACTACTCAACACAATTGAAAGTCATGGTAGCTTGGGTTTTCCACTTACCACATTCCACTGGGGTAAGTGAAAAAATAACTACTTATTTACAAAACTATTTTCAAAAATTTCGAGCCACAAAAATGGTACGAATTGAAGCACAGTTAGTACAAAATAAACTGTTTTTGATATTCCATAATAATTGATTGCATTTTGATCATTTGATTTCATTTTACACTAATTTTAACATGCACTATCGATATTTAATTTTCCACTTTCTCCAGTGTACCTTATGCTGAATGCATTTAGGCAGTTCTACAGAGTTAGTTGCTTAAAGCTTTATTCCCATCGAATGTTCATTTTACAAAAACTTGTGTTAACTGTATGACGGTCATAGAATTTTACAATGATTTTCATATCATGTTCCCATTTTTCCATTCCTATTTCATATTGACCATCTGTCCCCAAGTTTCCGTGATTTCTTGCTCTGTGTACAACATCTGGTTCTCTGTGTTCTGATGATTATCTAACAGCAGTCTTTATCGACACGTGCGGAACGCTTTCGCTTCTCTCCCTTAATTTTAAGACACTTTTAAGAGGTAATAAAACGTTACTCACATCAAATTTTCTCACAACAAAATGTTGATATGCAATGAGCTCCTTGATAATGTTCTTACAACCATAAGGCTCTAATATTATATACCTGATAAGTTATCAACACATTTTTTTCCTCAAAAATCATCACTCCCTGAGGCTAAATTTTAGCCTATTCCTAAACCATCGCAATTTTCTTTCAGGAAATGCTTTTTTATGTACTAATATTGTGTTACATCTCTAAATTGATTTCTTACGACGAATTGTTCCCCATTTAAAACATTATTCAATTGTCCCAATACGATTTCGATGTTTGCTGGCTGTGCTTATTAAGCCAAACATAGTCTTTTTTAGCCAAAAAACTGGCTTATTCAGCTAAACTTGTTTGTTGGAACAATAAATACTATTACAAAAGTCGGAGACAGACTTAAGTCGGAGACATGACTTACAAAGTCGGAGACATGCATACAAAGTGTTTATATATTACTCTTCCAATCGGAACTCACAGAATAATAGTTAACGAGCAATTTGCAATAAGTCAAAGTTAATGTATTATCACAGCGTATAGACGTTAAGCTCACGTGGTGTGTGAATTTGTGTACATGAATTTGAACACGAACAGTTCGAAATTTACCGTCATCGAGACTAGCGAAACTTTTTTTTGTTGATACCCTCAAACAGTTTCCAATGGACAGTACATAATACGAAGTATATACACCCGATTCTTTTTTTTACACGGATTTTTTACACGGCTTTTTCAGACAGTTTCTCGAAATAACACGGATTTTTTTGCACGGATTCTCGAAATATCACGGATTTTTTTACACGGATTTATTTTTACACGGAACGCATGCCCCCTATTGACAAAGACCCGATCACTTTTTGTACACGGTTATTTTTTGCACGGTTTTTTACAAGGATCTTCAAAAAACACAGATTTTTTTGCACGATTTCTCGAGATAATGCGAATTATTTTTACACGTTTTTTTCACACGGCACACAAAAAAGAATCGGGTGTAGTTATATACAAAACAGCGTCTGTTCTCTTCATCGCCCCACGAACACTAACAATAGAGCCGATTGTCTACTTATAGGAGTTTGAACTTCGCTAGGGTTCATTCTCATCTCTAAAAAATAAGCTCATTTTTTATTTATTTTCAGACTATAGGCCGGAGTCTACTCCATTCAGTTCGGTCCATGGCTGCACGTCGCCAGCCACGCAGTCTGCGGAGGGTCCGCAAATCGTCTTCCACCGGATCGCTGCGCACGTCCTTTTTTTGTTCCCGTCGGATCATTGTCGAGAACTATTTTCACCGAATTTCTGTCCGACATTCTGGCTATGTACCCGGCCCACCGCAGTCTTCTGAGTTTCGCGGTGTGAACGATGGGTGGTTCTTCCAACAGCTGATGCAACTCGTGGTTCATTCGCCTCTTCCACGTACCGTCTGCCATCTGCACCCCACTGTAGATAGTACGCAGCACTTTTTTTTCAGTGCACTTTGGTCATCCACGAGGATCGTACAGGTCTCGTGTCCGTAGAGGACTACCGGTCTAAGCGAGCGTATTGTAGATAGTCAGTTTGCGAAGTTCAAAGTACGTACGATTTCCTGCCATGATGCGCTTCCGAATTTCTCTGCTGGAATCGTTATCGGCGGTCACCACTGAGCCAAAGTACACGAACTTTTCAACCTACTCGATTTCGTCCCCTCCGATACAAACTTGTGGTGGATGGCTTACATTGTCCTTTCTTGAGCCTCTTCCTGTCATGTACTCCCTTTTCGACGTATTTACGCCTAGTCCAATCCGCTTTGCTTTCCTCTTCAGTCCGATGTAGGTTTCTTCTAACCAACAAGCGCATAATAGACTCCAATTAATATTTGATTCTTTTTTTAAAATCTTTATTTTCGCGATTTATTATTATTTTATAAGTTCATCACGTAATGCTTGTTACTATCTAATACTAAAGTCGGACTTGCGGCACAAGCGCCATGGTATATCTCCGATATGTATCGTACACGTGATGCATTATTTGAACCTTGGTATGGACACCATTAGTAGGGTAAATTTTCCCATATTAATAACAGCCCGTATATTAATCACAATCGTCGATAAACCAATTTTATTACAATATCTCACATCGAATGTACACAATGATGAATGGAACATATTTTGTTAAATGCTTGGAATATTATTTAAAATTTTGTTTCAGTTATGTTTAAGTTCACAAAACTCAAATTAATAAAAGCAAAATATAAAAAAAAAACATTTATTTTCATTTTTCTACCTCCGAACTGTTGGTTTGATACACTGCTCGATCATTACTAGCAGATATATCTGTTTTCACGATATTGTTATCCATTCAAATTCCAGCTAAAACGAATGTATCTTTTTGAAATTCACTTCACAACACATAAAGCACATCACATTTTTACTGTAAATTTAAAAAAAATATACCGCGATTTCCTATAGACAAGGGTAAGGGTCGTTTGACCGAAACCCATTTGGCCGAATGCCACTAGGCCGAACAAACCATTAGGCCGAAATCCATCTGGTCGAAAGTCATTTGCCCGAAAAGGTCATTTGGCCGAAAGGGTTGTTTGGCCGAAAAGGTCGTTTTGCCGAAAGGGTCGTTTGGCCGAAAGGGTCGTTTGGCCGAAAGTGTCATTTGGCTGAAATGGTCATTTGGCTGAAAATAAGAAATTAGGAATGAAAAGAGAGACGTCTCACTTCTTACTCTTCATTTATCACTTCTCGCTGTAAAAAGTGAGAAGCACGAAGTGAGTAGTGAGACGTCTAACTACTCACTCAGCGCTCCTCATTTTTGTGAGAAATGAGGAGAGAAAATTGAGACGTCTCTCTTCTTACTCCTAATTTCTCACTTTTCAAATGACCTATTCGGCCAAATGTCGCATTCTGCCAAATGACGCTTTCGGCCTAATGATCGTTTCGGTCAAACGACCCTTTCGTTCAAATGACCCTTTCGGTCAAATGACCCTTTCAGTCAAATGGCCCTTTTGGCAAAATGAGCCTTTCATCCAAATGACCCTTTCGGCCAAATGACCTTTTTGGGCAAATGATCCTATTGACTCTCAATCATTTCCATACTGAATCTTAATCAAACTACAGTTAACACTCTACTTGTCGATGGTCTGTATATCTCGATGGTTTTCTCGGTCTCTTTTCATACATTTTTGCCTTCCTTTTTACTATTCCACTGTAATTCTTAAATACATCCAAATGCAGGATTTTTTTTAATGAGCTCATAAAATTTTGTACAAGTCCTTAACGAACATTTTTTAGCCTGCAATTTATCCCAACAAAAAATTAACTTGTTTTATTGTCTCAGTCGATTATTTGACTTAATTAATGTCAACTTTCCCAAATAATCCATATCATTTGTGGGTTTCGTGGCCGAGCGATTAGCGACGTCAATCGTCTAGACGCTTGTGCTAGGGAGTGTGGGTTAGATTCCGCCCCGGTAAGAAGGAAACTTTTCGCGATCGAAAAATTCTCCACTGGTCCACTGGGTGTTATCTGGGACGGGACTTGCAAAGAGGAAAAAATGTAACTTCATCTGCAACCAGCAAGCGCTGTCATGAATTGTCAGATGCAACCAGCACCTTTTTGTGTGAAAGTATTGGTATCCCTCGAAAAGTATTCCGAATGATTTTATTTTACGAGTACTTTTTCACTTTGAAAAGTATTCTAAAATAGCCGGACAGCTCAATATTGAGCAATTATGAATATGTGTTTTATTCCCGATATAGAAATCATTACGAAAACAAGTTTACAAATCCGCAAATTGCAAACAATTTTATTGTGCTCAGAAGAGTCCACTCGGGGCTTAGGTGAAACAGTCAAGGAAACAGTTGAGAACCGTTGATCAACTGTGATAAAAAGAAGAACAAGTGTCAAAACAAGGAAAAAGAAGCAGCGTCTTTGCTTGTCCCGTCCCAGGGTATTATGTGTCCTGTCCGTTGACTCATGCTAGCTGTTCAGTCTATACGACCTCTGGTCGAAGACGGTGTTCCTGTCTTTTTTTACGTTACCCTTGACCTACATATTACAAAAATCGAAAATAAAAAATCAAGAAAGTGCTGCAGTGTGAACCGGTCTAAAGATTGAAATTGATACTTTCCCAAAATGTGGAGAATATCAATCTAAAATTAAATTTGAGCGCTTTTCTTATTTTTTGGTTTAAGTTTTTACTATAGATGCGTCAAAACAGAAGGTTTTTAGAAAGTTTACCTGTTATTAGTCGGATAATCGAAAATGTTTACGTTAGAGTTATTAACCAATACGAAATGTTGACGCGAAATAATGTTTTCTAGGATTGTTTTACAATGTACTTCCGAAATGAGGTCAGCGTTAAATTTTATGGTGAAAGCTAGGGAAAAAATAAATTGAACACCACGCGCTCCTAAAAAAAAGTTTTGGGCATCAAATTTAAAATAATTGTAACATATTGGATCCCTCATTTCCTTCGAATATATTGATATTTCTCCCAAATATATTTCTCATGCAAATCAATGACCAAAAACTGTTTAATGCGATGAAAACATTATCTAATCATGAATGTCAGCGATACATTTTTTCGACTTGAAAATGCTTCTCCATTTTCAATATGGCCATCATAAATTTCGATTAGAAAAATGTTGTTCTTAATAAATACCTTTATAAACTCATTGCAATGCAAATATTCTTATTAGGGTTACTCATTTGACCATATTACGACCAAACATTTTGGTATTGATCGAGCTATGAAAATAGGATTTATCACGCTCTCCATTACAACTGTAGAGCCGTTCATAAGGTCAATAGGCGGTTGACGTTTAAAGCTTTTTCAGCATATTTATGAGAGATTTATTGATAGCAATAAGATCGACAATAAAACTGAGCAATTAGCTAAGGTGAGATTGGAGATTTGATGAACGCTTAATACAACGAATGTCACAAATAATTGTTTTGGCCAAAAAAACCAAAATCAGAAAAGGGCTGAAATCTAATTGTGGACTGATATTCGCCACATTTTGATGTTACCCGCGAGGTGAAAAGGCGTATGACAGCTGCAAATAGCGCTTATTACGGACTTCGTAACCAGCTTAAGTCCCGTAGTCTGCAAACGAAAACAAAACTCGCGCTGTATACTACTCTGATTCTTCCGGTGGCTTTAAATGGCCATGAAACATGGACGTTAAAGGAGGCTTATCGGAGAGCTTTCGGAGTGTTTGAGCATAAGGTGCTGCGGACAATGCTCGGCGGTAAACAAGACAACGGTATCTGGCGGCGTCGCATGAATCACGAGTTGTACCAGGTATATAAAGGGCTGGATATTATTAAGCTTATACAACACGGTAGACTACGGTAGGCTGGTCACATTGTTCGTATGCCGGAAGAACGTCAAGCGAAGATAATATTTAATAGAGAACCCGGAAGAGGCCGCAGGCTTCGTGGAAGGCCGCGTACACGATGGCTTTTTGCAGTTGAAGAGGACCTGAGGGCGCTCTATGTTCAGGGCGACTGGACGCGATTGGCCCACGATCGAGTTCAGTGGAGAAGGATACTCCATTCGGCATAGGTTCATCGAAGAGCTGTAGCCCATCAAGTAAGTATCAAGTATCAAGTAAGTATTCGTCACATTTTGGGACAGCATCAATCTCCAGCCTCGGGCTGAAAATCTCGCTAATAAAGACAAAAAAAGCATCAATCTAATTGTTCAGGCTGGTTCACACATCAGCACTTTTTTGATTTTTTGTTTTCGATTCCTGTAATAGCTAGACGCATCAAAAAATGTTGGTTATTTGGCAAAGTTGACCCTAATTAAGTCAAATAATTGACTGAGACAACAGAATGAGTTAATTTGATTGTTGTGTAAGATTTAAAGCAGAAAAATGTTGGTTAAGAACTTGTACAAAATCTTGTGAACTTATTTAAGAGAAATGTTCCAGCATTTGGATGTATTAACGAATTAAAGTGAAATAGTTATGCGTATACCAAGCTTACATATTGTATTTTAGTCCCTGAAAATTTCATGACAATCGGTCGACTCGACAGATTTATTTTTGAAGAGTAGTTCTAAGTGATGCAATTTGATTCCATACACCCTTTAATTTAACGAACGATCTTCCTCTATGAATGAAGATGAATTAGTGACTTTTCTACTGATTCGCAAATCAGCAAGTCCCAGTCGATTCCAAAATCGACTCTTATTCAATTGACTTTCCACTGACTCAAAAATCAGCAAATATTCATTTCCCAGATCGACTTGTGATCACAGTAAAAATCACGCGATTCCCAAATCGACTCATTACTTTTCTAATGATTCCCAAATCAGCAAATATTCGATACCCAAATCCAATTTCGGTCTCTCTATTCCCATCTCCACTGATTTCCAAATCAGTACACAACAGTCGACTTCCAAATCTACCTGCGTTGATTCCTCAAATAAATGAACGTCAGTCGATTCCCAAATCGACTCTTCCTCACCGATTTACCACCTCCACTGATTCCCAAATCAGCCGAACATCAGTCGATTCCCAAATCGACTCTTCCTCACCGATTTACCACCTCCACTGATTCCCAAATCAGCCGAACATCAGTCGATTCCCAAATCAATTAATCACTATTGATTCATTAAACAGCAAGAATCAGTCAACTCCAACTTTTTTTTCAGGAAACTTTTCTCAACCTCTCAATCAGCTCTTGATCATATGTCGCACCAATCAATTGTTTTACTGAACTCAACCAACTGATTCACAAATCAGTCAAAAAAAAAAACACCAAAAATACAACACCAAACATAACACCAATAATAGAACCCTACACACTTCGTCAGCGGAAACTACTTGATTAATATGGTCTTTCTGAGAAAAATTTTATTCGAATAAAACCAGATCATCTTCGATGAATATCTTTTCCCCCCATTTACACCTGATAGGGTGACGGGAGGTAATGTTAGGCCTGGATGTAGGGTTGACTCATCATACAAGTTGATCATCATTTCAACGATAATACGTCGTTTTGTACACCGCTAACGATAACTAGGGTATAACCATAGTACATGTGTCGCGATTAAACACTTTTGCAATAGCGCCACCCTAATGTAATCGATATGGATCCACACATAAATCAAATTATTGCTTATTCGTCACCACACATGTAGTTTATTTCTATACATATTTTATTAGTGGTTTCCGTGAAGAAATGTTATGCACATAAAAATGTGTAGATTTTCGGCAGTTCGGTTGAAAAACCAAGAAAAAATATTTACATAATTAGTGTACGGCCCCTTAGTATTAGTATATGAATTAAACATACATCATATTTCCCGCCTCTTAATTTAGTTTTATCATCATTCGTACCAATCGTACAAAAAATTTCTTATATAATTATCAAAATATACAATGGATCGTATGTTTCATTAGATAAACTTTCAACATCATTTCATGTGAATAATTTCAAGTCAAATTACTTGACAAATACCTCCATCATAATTTAGATCTACAGTGAACACTATCTCTTACTCCACATTGAAGGGACCATCGAGTTAGTTTATATTTTTTTTCTCAAAATATCAAATACTTTTCATAGCTCGTAGAAATATGGTTTAAAGTCATTTGGCCGTATGCCGTTTTGCCGAATAGTTAAAATTGTTTTCTGTTTTTAAGCGCAGGGAGCAGTGAGATGTTCTAAGTGAATACAGGGTAGTAGGAAGTGAGTACTGAGAAATGAAAGTGAGTACTTAATAGTGAGATGAGGCCAGTATCAAATGAGAACAGAACATTGGGAAGTGAGAAGTGAGATGCGATAGATACGAAATGAAAAGTAGGAAGTGAGGAAAACAGAAGCAAGAGGTGAGAAGCGAAGAATGATAATTGGGATGTGAGAAGCGAGATGATGATAAGTGAGATGTAAGGGGTGAGATATTAGAAGAAACAAGAAAAAAGGAGATAGAAGTAAGAAGGAAGAATGATGAATAAATAAGTAAGTAGCAAGAAAGAAGAAGAAAGAAGAAAGAAGAAGGAAGAAAAAGGAAGTAGAAATAAGGTATACGGAAAAAAGAAGATTTTTTATACTTTATTATTGTGTTTTTTAATACTACATTAAGTTCAACACAAGGATAGAGGAAGGGGGGTTGGAAGAATCCTCCCTTTGCGCTAAACCGTGGGGTCGCTTCAATGACATAAACATAATACAGTGTAACGGTACATAAATGTGGCGAAAATTGTGCGAACATTACCATGGTGTCTTAAAAGCCTCACATAATTAAGTATTAAGCATATAAGTAGCTATTCAGATGCCTTCATTTAAGTTTAAACAACCTTTATGGTTGGATGGTTAAATATACTTTCCGTACCGAATTTCTAAACCGCATGTCTCTCTTTGAAGATAGAAGGAGAAACGAGGAAGATGGAAGAAACTAAAAAGAGAAAGGAAGCAAGAAGATGAAATAAGAGAAAGTGTGAAGGAAAAGGAGGAAGACAGAAAGTAGAAGGAAGAGAGAATAACGAAGAAGAAAGAATGAAATAGGGAAAGGATACAGAAATAAAAAAAAGGAGGCGAAAAGAGGAATCAAGGAAATTGGAAAGAATAAAAGTTATTTTACAATTTTCAATATTTTCATCTCATTCTCACCAGTCACATCCAACTTCTCACTTCCCATTTCTCACTTTTCACATCTTATCTCACTTCTTACTGCTCGCCAAGAATGTTATCGATCATTTAGTAATTTGGGTTTGTACATTTAGTAGTTTGTCAATAATTCATGCCAGTGACTGAATTTCAAATTTCAAAATATGTTGATTGGTTGACTTTGAGTGCGAAGGATTGGTTCAATGTTTGAATTCCACTAATAACGGAGTTATAACAGTAGTTGCAGTAGCCTAAACTAAATTATTAAAATGTTGTTATCATTTAGTATAAGTAGCTGAAGCTTGCGATATAACTCCTTCATTAGTGGAGTTTAAGCAACGAACCATTTGTCAGAATTGTTGAAACACCTTCTCACAAGAATTCAATCAAACAACACATTTTGAAATTCAGTCACTGGAATAAGTTATTGACAAATTACTAAATGATTCAACCCAACTCACTGAATAATCGAACCTATCCTACTAAATGATCGACAGCATCCTTGCTGCTGGCTACTAACACCTCACTTAGCACTTCTTACTTCTCATCTTCTACTCCTCATTTTCCACTTCTCACTTCTCGCTTTGAATTTTCCATTTCTTCATTTTCACTTATCACTTTTCATTTCCCTCTTCTCACTGCTTACTATTCACTTAGCACTGCTCGCTTCTCAATCCCACTTCTCACTTCATACTTTTAACTTCTCACTTTTTTCTAAGGAAGAAAAAAGGTGAAAGAAAGAGAAAGAAGGAAGTCACATCTCACCGAGCAACAGCCATTTTTATGACCGGATGTTTATTTTAATTGTCGAACTGTCACTTTTAAGATTAATTCTCCACATGAGACAGACCCTAAGTCAAAGTTAATTCAATTTAGTGCTAGCGACACAATATTTCCAATGCATTTTCACCTCGCTAACTCAATGTTGTCAGAAACGGTTTACATATTTTATGGAACGTACACACGGTCAAGCAGTTTGACCAACATTGAATACACCTCTCGTTTATTCAAACATCCATCAATTTTTACCAACAGCAGCACGAACAATCAATTTATTCGACCAACAATATCACACACGAACGACCGAAGCGCCAACTTGAGCACCAACCATCAAAAAATATATGGGGGTTTGTGCAACTTCACTACAAATGCACAAACATGTTCGGCGAACCTTGACTCCGCGCGCCCCCGACAACTCAAACCAAAATCAAACCGTTTTAATGAATTACCAAAATGGCTGGTGCATCAAACCGTTTTAATGAAATAAGAAATCAATATAAAATGATTTATCTGTCAAAAGTAATCTTGCTCTGCGAGCAGGGTTATTCGATAATTATTGAAATGTCACTTTTAAGTTTAATTTCAGTTTCATTCTCCAAATGAGACAGACCGAGTTACAGAACATCGAGTTATAAAGAGTTCACTATATTATTGCTTGCAAAAAGTATTTTCATCTATAATATGATCCTGAAAAAGTATTTTTTCAACTAGGGAAATTGAGAGTTTTGTGAGGATTCACAACAGCTGATCGATACAGAGAGGAGTGGAATCAAACGCACGTAACCAATAATGAAACTTCAAGGCAGGCAGCGCCAGCGTTTAAAGCAAGCATCCAATAATTGTATTCATGAACGATGTCGTAAAAATATTAAATAGGCAGAGTTCTTAATGTTTATGCAAAACACTAAGCAAGTAATTGCCTAGAATAAGTGTTATTATTGGCTTTCTTCAGTAGTGTGTTATGTGTCATCCCCACCTAACGCATTGTTTACGTTTTGGATTTTTTTTTAAGAGTATCTCACTGCCATGGTTTTAACTAGTAGTAAATCTCAAAATTACGCGGCAGCTAATAATTAACAAATTAACAAGGCACAAAAAGAAGGACTAGAAAATGTAGCCTTTTTGCAATCGCAGTTTTGAAAACAGGATTTTCATTAGCATGTCCTTGGTAAGTTTGCTATACTCCATTGCACAGTGACGTCACGCACGACTTTTGACAGGTACTGGTCCTGTTGTTTACAGACGACTTTATTTTAATTTTGAGATACTTCTATCATTCTTTGGATTTTCTGATCGATAATTACCTAAACTTATCGATAATTACCAATATTTGAATGCGGAATGTACAGAATGTTTTCTACATCGTGAAATATGCAGATTTAATTTGGATAACAAAAAATTCTAAGTCCGAAACGTAAACAACAGGACCGGTACCTGTCAAAATAGTGAGGTTAGGTTTGCCGCGCGCAATGACCTATTGGAGGAATCTGGAACGCCCTCTCACAGTCGGTCTGGTAGTATCTTAAATGCAACCAATTAGAATCCTCGCTGAATAAGATGTTTTGATTTTCTCCATTTGTTTGCATGCTGCCTCTATTCAACGTAAGCAAAATGGCTTGTAATACAAACAGCAACTCATCTTTATCTTTCGTATTTTCGAAATCAACAATCATAACTCGTCCCGTCATGTGGGCTGAAAAAACATCCATCTAATATGCCGTTTTGGGGAACAATGGGTCAACATTTTGTCCATTTCGCTCGAGACTTTCGCTGATTCAAATGAGATGTTATGGACATTCATCTTCGTTTTTTGCTGTTTGGCGACAAAACCAAAAGTAAGCAAGCCGGCTAGTGGAATAATTCTGGTTGCAACTGCAATACAGTGTTGGAAACAAAAGACTAAACGAAGTCGTTTCAAGTAAATTACTCAGTACAAGATTTTGCACGTCCAAAAAAGTTTTGAACATCCCTATATAAGAACAATGTATTATTTTCATCTTACAACTACTATCTAATTTTATTTTCATGTCTTTGACGTGTTTTTGAGATTATGCCGTTGAAGACTTGTAATACGCTAAGAGAAGAATGAATTCTGTCATCAAAAGAAAAAGTAGAATCATGAAAAAAAATACACAGCGAGGTATGGGATGCAGCTCTCAAAATAATTTTCAAAATTCTGTCTGTTTGTAATTTTTAAAATTATTTTCAATTCCATTGGCTATACCTTGCCGTGTTAAATTTCAGTGATTCTACTTTTCCTCTGATGACAGTGTTCATCCACTTCTCCTCGCGTATTATGCCGTTACGCCGTTGAAGGAAATAAAAAAATGAACAACACAGTTTCCCCCACATCTCCAAAAGATCTATGTAAGGCCGTTATAAACGAGTTAAACATCTTTTCCTTATTTTCTTATTTTTTATTTTATCAATATTCAAAAAACAGGTCAACAAAAGCCAAAACATCCATAAATCGACCATTAATGGTGTTTGAACAAAATAAACATACGTAGATATTGCAGAAATATTCAAGGATTCAACTGGGGTCATCACAAAAATAGTACAGTAGTCTCTCTACATCTCGATATTTGAGGGACCATCGAGATAAAGAGAGATCGAGGAATGGAAGAAAAATTGAAATGGGCCAAGGGGCAACTAACTCTAAATTTTGCGATGGTAATTACTCTTTGTCTCGCAATAGTATTTCATGGTATTTCTAATATCCATGATCTTCCTCAAACAACTATACGGTTGCTAGTTTGGTTGTTATGGCGTTTGTCAGTTAGTTGTTGAAACACAGTGTTCCCTCGTTTTGGAAACTCCTGATTTCAACCTCCTACAGATTCTGAGTAACTTACAAACTGAATTTTGTATTTCTAAACTTTTAAAACCAAAACGGGAGTTCCAATGGTTGTGCAGAAAGTTTTAATAATAGAAATAGTAGATCACTGATTTAAAGATCATTTAAAGGAGACAGAAATCATATGTTGCCTAAAACAGGGTGGACTGTATTGACTGGGTGCGTTGTGTTCCGTGCTTTTTCAACCAGGGCTCTTCGATCGATTTACCATTTATACGACGTTATTTTTCTCTAGTATTTGTTAGTTTTTCTGGATACTTTAGAAAGTTTAGAGTTGGATGCCCCTTGAAATGGGCGCTAGATTGAAAAAAGCTCGTTGCTATGAAAAACGACCACAAAACAAATGTCATCTATTGTTGTTCATGTGTTCGACATTGTCCAAAAATCGTCTAGTAGCCTAGAAATATGAATATATCGACATAGGGAGAGAGAATCCTGGTCAAAATATGACCAGAACACATCGAGATAGGAAGTTTATCGAGATGTAGAATGCCCAAATGTATGTAAATCGAAGGGACCGATAAAACCATCGACATAGGGAGAGATATCGAGATATAGAACATCGAGATGTGGAGAGTCAACTGTAACAACAAATATAACCAAAGGTATTGTGCTGCATTAATAAAAAAGCAGACAAATGAGAACAGGTGTTAAAACAGGTTGCAAAATGCGTGTTTAGCATGTGCAGATCCTTACTAGTCCCGTGAGATAATAAAAATATTTAAATGACACCCAGTATACTAAAGAAAGATGTAAGTCCTACGTCAAAAGAGGTAAGTAGGAAAATTGTAACCAATTGCCCCCTTTAAAGACCATCGTCTTTGAAGATTCTTCTAAAAGTAGAAGTCTTTGCTCAGAAAGGCAAATATCAATGAAAGTCTAAATGTTGCTTGAAAGTATATTTCCCAGCCAATTATTTCGGGTAAGTATTGTTGGGACAGACGAGAGCAGGTATGAACTAGAAAACCCAATGAGATGGCAAAATACTTTTTTTTTAAGCTTAGCGATTATTGCAAAAAATACTCAAGCATCCGCTAAGCTTGAAGGTGGATGATTTCCTCGGAAAGGAGGTAGTCACATTGACAGAGTCGATGGTAAAGTAATTGGGGAGACCAAAGGGAAGTTCTACTTGCGAATATGAACGAGAATTTGCAAACAACGATCAAATAAATGAATGGGGATGTCAATTTTTCAATATGAAATAACCCAAAAACACATTTTCAAGTTCAATCAAAGTTAATTGCCTATTTCCGGGGATTAAACCACCCGACTTGGACGTTAATTTACAATGTTATGAACACTCATATGTGAATATGTACGTTATGTGGAAGATATTGATTTGGAAAATGTATTGGAGGTAACCACTTTCCCTTCGATGGGACTCGAACCCATGACCCTACAGTACGCTAGACTGGTGCTTTAACCAACTAAGCTACGAAGGACCTCCGTCGGCCTTCGCAACCTAGCGGCTACTGAACGAGCTCGAGATTCCCAAATTGGACGCATAGTCAAATCACTCGCAATCCATTTTCTCAAGCCAATACTTCCACATGTGTATAGTACACGTCCACATTAGAGGAGCGTGAGTATTTAGAATGTCTGGCGGCTGTACACATTCTTCATCAGCAACTGTACTGATCAAGTGAGGTTGTGTAAGCTATTTGCCAGTCGGTCGTCAAGCTCAGACCTGATGAAGAATGTGTACAGCCGCCAGACATTCTAAATACTCACGCTCCTCTAATGTGGACGTGTACTATACACATGTGGAAGTATTGGCTTGTGAAAATGGATTGCGAGTGATTTGACTATGCGTCCAATTTGGGAATCTCGAGCTCGTTCAGTAGCCGCTAGGTTGCAAAGGCCGACGGAGGTCCTTCGTAGCTTAGTTGGTTAAAGCACCACTCTAGCGCACTGTAGGGTCATGGGTTTGAGTCCCATCAAAGGGAAAGTGGTTACCTCGCATACATTTTCCAAATCAATATCTTCCACATAACGTACATATTCACATATGAGTTTCCATAACATTTTCAAGGTTGCAACATAATATTCCACTTCAATGTGACTATAAGGATTCAAAGGCCATCTCCATCCCTGGTTTATAACCCCATCGAGAATCCCTAAGCCTTTCTGGATGACAGATTTCAGAAAAAAATATGGATTACCTTTAATTAACAGTTCAAACGGCCTAAATCTCTATTCCTTTGCAATTTTTGTGGAACATTTTCCAAAACTTTAGTTGGCAGCACTGGAGAATCACAGTGCACTATGGTCCAGGATACAGATTTACGCGGAAAGATGAATTTTACGCCAAAACTATATTTTTTAGGAAAAACTGTTGTTCTACAAAATTGTTCGAAAAAGTAAGTCCATCATTATGGTGCAACCAAAAAATAGGGTGGCCCAACATATAAAAAAAAATTGAAAATATTTTTTTACTTCTCGGAATATTGACATGATATGTTCTACAAGTTGTAACGCAGCTTATTCCAATCAATTTTACCAAAAAACTTTTTCTGTAGCTCTTAAGTTGGCTGATTTAGAGCAATTTTACTTAATTGGATTAGGGTGTACCTCACAAAAACAGTATTTTTGATCTACTTTTTTTTGTTTTAGATTTCTCGAAAAAGTCGTCTTCAGGTGACTTTTAGAGCTTAAAAAATTGCAACTTTTGATGGGTAAATATGCTCAATATCTTTTTCCGATCAAAAATTATAATTGTTTTTCTGTCAAAATTACATTTTTTTCATAAGTTGATATCTCCGGTTAGGGCAGACCAAAAAAATATGTTCACACGGCATTTGAAAGAGAAATTCATATTGCTTATTTTGTCAAAAAATTGGAGATATGTTATTTTTTTATCTCATGTTTAACCAATTTTACTAAAATCATGTTTTTTCAAATAAATTGATATAACTCGACAATTGAAGAAGATACGGACAATATTCTTATAGCAAAACACGCGTTTTGAAAAGCCCCAAAAGTCTTCAGAAGGTAATATTTGTAAGAAATGAAAAATAAAAAATCTACAGCTTTAACACTTTTTATAAGTTTTATCATTATTATCGTATTGCAAGATTTACGAGAAAAAATGCATTTTCGGCCTTTAAGAAAAAAATGTTCTACAAAGTTGTTCTGGATACTTGGGCCCTTATTATAGAGTTACCGAAAATTAGAGTGGGCCATTTTATAGAAATGTAAAATTTTATTTTTCTTTATTTTGCGGAATAATGACATAAAATATTTTACAAAGTTGTAGCGCAGCTTTTTCCAATCAACTTTGTTATATAAACTTTTTATGTAGCTCTTAAGCTCACTTCTTTAGAGTAATTTTACTTACCAGGATTAGAGTGTCCCTCAAAAAACAATATTTGTGATCCACTCATTTCATTTTTTATTTTTCAAGGATGTCACCTTCTGAAGACTTTTGGGGCTTTTCAAAACGCGTGTTTTTCTATAAGAATATCGTCTAATTCTTTTTCCGTTGTCGAGTTATATCAATTTATTTGAAAAAAATATGATTTTAGTAAAATTAGTAAAACTTGAGATAAAAAAATAACATATCTCCAATTTTTTAACATAATAAAGAATATTAATTTCTCGTTCAAATGCCGTGTGAATATATTGTTTTGGTCTGCCCTAACCGGAGATATCAACTTATGAAAAAAATGTAATTTTGACAGAAAAACGATTATACACACTCAGTTTTTATTTCTGCAGCTCGGCAAAAATCCGCACAGCCGTGCGCCAGCAAAATAAATAACTGATATTCCAGCAAAAATAGCGTTTGTTAGCTGATTTTCGGCAAATTATTTGCTGATTATCAGCAATTTTGACAGAAATCTCGGCAAAAAACATGTTTGCTGGGGCACGGCTGTGCGATTCTCGGTAAAAGTTCAACATTTTGCTGAGATCCCGGTAAAAAAAATAGGTGTGTAACTTTTGATCGGAAAAGGATATTGAGCATATTTATCCATCAAAAGTTGCATTTTTTTGAGCTCTAAAAGTCACCTGAAGACGACTTTTTCGAGAAACCCAAAAAAAAAGTAGAATCAAAATACTGTTTTTTGAGGTACACCCTAATCCAATCAGATAAAATTGCTCTAAATCAGCCAACTTAAGAGCTACAGAAATTTTTTTTAGCACAATTGATTGGAATAAGCTGCGCTACAACTTTGTAGAACATAACATGTCAATATTCCGAGAAATAAAAAAAATATTTTCAAATTTTTTTTATATGATGGGCCACCCTATTTTTTGGTTGCACCATAATGATGGCCTTACCATTTCGAAAAAAATTGTAGAACAACAGTTTTTTTCTAAAAAATATAGTTTTGGCGTAAAATTTATCTTTCCGCGTAAATCTGTATCCTGGACCATAGTGCAGTGTTCATACAAAGTATTGAGAATATCCCGAATAATGTGCTCTAATTTCGAATTGATCCTCTGTTTACTTTTTTATTTCCAAGCCCACAACAGCATGATCACAGAAATACGTCGAAGACACAAAAACACAATTTGATAGACTGCTTATAAGTAGTTGTGAGATAAAGAGAATACTTTGTTCTTATATATGGATGTTTAATTTGTAGAGGAAGAGGTTCGGTTATGGGCACCCCTACGTAACTTTTGACAGATAACAGATGCTGTCATTCTGACAACCGTTATTTGTTTGCTATAGTAACATGATGTTATGTGCTCAATATCGAACCAAACAGACATATCTACTTTAAACTATGGACAAATAATTTTTTTATAAGAAAAAGTTTTTTTTTAACCTTTTTCAAAGTTTTATAAATTGAAGTGATTTAATTTGAAAAGTGATTTCAAATACATATTCACACAGTAAATTTGATCTAATTGATTGAAAAATAAATTTATGTCTAGTTATTGTACATACACTTTTTGGAACTAATCGTTGATCTAATCCTGTCCTATTGTTTTCTATTGAAAATTGGTCAGATCGGCTTATGGGATCAAAATTTATGACCAAAATATATATATTTTTATAATGTGTGGGAAAGGCACCACTAACGCTAGGGTGATTATTGAGGCCGACGGAGGTCCTTCGTAGCTTAGTTGGTTAAAGCACCACTCTAGCGTACTGTAGGGTCATGGGTTTGAGTCCCATCGAAGGGAAAGTGGTTACCTCCAATACATTTTCCAAATCAATATCTTCCACATAACGTACATATTCACATATGAGTTTTCATAACATTTTCAAGGTTGCAACATAATATTCCACTTCAATGTGACTATAAGGATTCAAAGGCCATCTCCATCCCTGGTTTATAACCCCATCGAGAATCCCTAAGCCTTTCTGGATGACAGATTTCAGAAAAAATATGGATTACCTTTAATTAACAGTTCAAACGGCCTAAATCTCTATTCTCTTTTGTGGAACATTTTCCAAAACTTTAGTTGGCAGCACTGGAGAATCACAGTGCACTATGGTCCAGGATACAGATTTACGCGGAAAGATGAATTTTACGCCAAAACTATATTTTTTTTAGGAAAAACTGTTGTTCTACAAAATTGTTCGAAAAAGTAAGTCCATCATTATGGTGCAACCAAAAAATAGGGTGGCCCAAAATATAAAAAAAATTGAAAATATTTTTTTACTTCTCGGAATATTGACATGATATGTTCTACAAGTTGTAGCGCAGCTTATTCCAATCAATTGTGCTAAAAAAAATTTCTGTAGCTCTTAAGTTGGCTGATTTAGAGCAATTTTACTTAATTGGATTAGGGTGTACCTCACAAAAACAGTATTTTTGATCTACTTTTTTTGTTTTAAATTTCTCGAAAAAGTCGTCTTCAGGTGACTTTTAGAGCTTAAAAAATTGCAACTTTTAATGGGTAGATATGCTCAATATCTTTTTCCTATCAAAAATTATAATCGTTTTTCTGTCAAAATTACATTTTTTTCATAAGTTGGTATCTCCGGTTAGGGCAGACCAAAACAATACATTCACACGGCATTTAAAAGAGAAATTTATATTCCTTATTTTGTCAAAAAATTGGACATATGTTATTTTTTATCTCAAGTTTTACCAATTTTACTAAAATCATGTTTTTTTCAAATAAATTGATATAACTTGACAATTGAAGAAGATACAGACAATATTCTTATAGCAAAACACGCGTTTTGAAAAGCCCCAAAAGTCTTCAGAAGGTAATATTTGCAAGAAATGAAAAATAAAAAATCTACAGCTTTAACACTTTTTATAAGTTTTATCATTATTATCGTATTGCGAGATTTACGAGAAAAAATGCATTTTCGGCCTAAAGCATACTTTTAAGAAAAAAAAAATTGTTCTACAAAGTTGTTCTGGATACTTGGGCCCTTATTATAGAGTTACCGAAAATTAGGGTGGGCCATTTTATAGAAATGTAAAATTTTATTTTTCTTTATTTTGCGGAATAATGACATAAAATATTTTACAAAGTTGTAGCGCAGCTTTTTCCAATCAACTTTGTTATATAAACTTTTTATGTAGCTCTTAAGCTCACTTCTTTAGAGTAATTTTACTTACCAGGATTAGGGTGTCCCTCAAAAAACAATATTTATGATCTACTCATTTCATTTTTTTTTTTCAAGGATGTCACCTTCTGAAGACTTTTGAGGCTTTTCAAAACGCGTGTTTTTCTATAAGAATATCGTCTGTTTCTTTTTCCGTTGTCGAGTTATATCAATTTATTTGAAAAAAATATGATTTTAGTAAAATTAGTAAAACTTGAGATAAAAAAATAACATATCTCCAATTTTTTGACATAATAAAGAATATGAAGTGCTCTTTCAAATGCCGTGTGAACATATTTTTTGGTCTGCCTTAACCGGAGATATCAACTTTTGAAAAAAAATGTAATTTTGACAGAAAAACGATTATAACTTTTGATCGGAAAAGGATATTGAGCATATTTATCCATCAAAAGTTGCATTTTTTTGAGCTCTAAAAGTCACCTGAAGACAACTTTTCCGAAAAAACCAAAACAAAAAAAGTAGAATCAAAATACTGTTTTTTGAGGTACACCCTAATCCAATCAGATAAAATTGCTCTAAATCAGCCAGCTTAAGAGCTACAGAATTTTTTTTTAGCACAATTGATTGGAATAAGCTACGCTACAACTTTGTAGAACAGAACATGTCAATATTCCGAGAAATAAAAAAAATATTTTCAAATTTTTTTTATATGAAGGGCCACCCTATTTTTTGGTTGCACCATAATGATGGCCTTACCATTTCGAAAAATTTTGTAGAACAACAGTTTTTTCTAAAAAATATAGTTTTGGCGTAAAATTCATCTTTCCGCGTAAATCTGTATCCTGGACCATAGTGCAATGTTCATACAAAGTATTGAGAATATCCCGAATAATGTGCTCTAATTTCGAATTGATCCTCTGTTTACTTTTTTATTTCCAAGCCCACAACAGCATGATCACAGAAATACGTCGAAGACACAAAAACACAATTTGATAGACTGCTTATAAGTAGTTGTGAGATAAAGAGAATACTTTGTTCTTATATATGGATGTTTAATTTGTAGAGGAAGAGGTTCGGTTGTGGGCACCCCTACGTAACTTTTGACAGATAACAGATGCTGTCATTCTGACAGCCGTTATTTGTTGTGCTCAATATCGAACCAAACAGACATATCTACTTTAAACTATGGACAAATATTTTTTTTATAAGAAAAAGTTTTTTTTTTACCTTTTTCAAAGTGTTATAAATTGAAGTGATTTAATTTGAAAAGTGATTTCAAATATATATTTATACAGTAAATTTGATCTAATTGATTGAAATAATAAATTTATGTCTAGTTATTGTACATACACTTTTTGGAACTAATCGTTGACCTAATCCTGTCCTATTGTTTTCTATTGAAAATTGGTCAGATCGGCTTATGGGATCAAAATTTATGACCAAAATATATATATTTCTATAATGTGTGAGAAAGGCACCACTAACGCTAGGGTGATTATTGAGGGCTATTTTGAATGCAATAAACGTAAATCAACGGGAAAAATGAAATCCATTTACCTTAAGTGCAATTTTTGACTTTTCTCATGTAAATGTTTTCATTATACAATATGCACGAGCAAGACATCATTCTTGTTTCATAAGGGCGAATGTCGCAAACGTAAACATTGACTTCTTCTGCTGATTTCAGGAAGATTAGAGACTTCTGGCGGTATTTTTCACTTCTTTTTGATAGGAGGCGCGGAGCGCCACCAGTTCCAAGTGGTTGTTAGCTGGGAGCGGTCCTAATTGTTGAGGAATTTGCAGGAAAAGGCATTGTTTACGTTTGCGATATTCTGGTATGCAAATGTCGACATAAGATCAACTAGGCCCAAAGTTATAAACCAAAGACAAAAGGGTGCCCTCAACCGAACCACATTTCCTACTGAATTGTTCACTTGATACGACTGTTCACTTTTTTATTTCAAACACTGTATATGAAGATTTATTAAGATAAATGTGCTCAACCGTAGCATATTGGGCCAATATTTGAGCCACATACCCTAGTTCCCTAGTTCCACGTACATTGATCCACCTTTCAAAAAATTCTAGAGCGGTGCTTGGCTTTAACGACGCTTCTTCTCCTTTTATTGCTCTACATTTCTGCTGGAGCTTGGCCTGTTTTTCAACTTGGTATTCTATTGCATTTCCTCAGTTAGTAAATAATAGCTTTTCTATGTCCGATATTGCATGAGTATGAATCTCGTGTGACAAGTACAATGGATACACTACGCCCAGGGTGTCGAGAATATTTCTCAGCCGAAAACATCTTATACCGGACCAATAATCGAACTTGCCATCTCCGGATTGGCAATCCTATAAGCCTTTAGTGGCAAGGTTAACTGGATATCCCGTTTCAACGACGCGTTGAGAATAATTTCCGATCAGCCCTTAGACCATTATTTCATCTTTTGGGACATTCTTATTTCTATGGAGACACTCCGAATGATGAAAACCAGTTAGGTACACATCTTACTCTCTTACAAGCATAAGAGAGCAGATGTGTGTTTTGAACGCATCGCGAGCAGCAGAAATCGAACGAAAATAGTTGAAACAACTTGATTATAACTGAATCTGTTCACATATCACGTGGATTGGTGTTGCCTGGAAATTATGCCTTCAGAAAGCACATGTTGCAAATTCTTGTGGCTCGAGGCAAACAGCTGTCAGGTGTTTTGAGAGAACGTGATGTGGCTATCCTTACTTCTCTTTAATCATCAGGCATCAAAGTCTAAAACATTTGCTTTTTTAAGTGTCTTAAGTTTTGCTTCTCTCGTATAATAAGTTTTACTTTTGTTTCTGCCTTGTTTTTGCCTTTCTCGTACAACTAAGTTGTACCGAAAGGCTATCATTTCACTCCAAATTCGAACTTTTGATAGAAGTCCCGGAGACCCATAGTGTTATATACCATTCGACTCAGCTCGATGAGCTGAACAAATGTCTGTCTGTCCGTGTGTGCGTGTGTGTGTGTGTATGTGTGTGCGTGTGTGTGTGTGCACAAAATGCCATAAAAAACATTAGCCAAATTTTCACATAGAAACTCTTAACCGATTTTCTTGCAACAAGTTGCATCCGACAGAGACTAAAACGCTGTTGATCACTATTGAATTTCATAATAATTGCAAATTGCAAAAAATAGATAATATTAAAATAGTGATGAGACATAGTCACATAGAACAATAATGTGTTATGAAAAATGCTTTGCATCTATGAATATTTTATCCGTGGCTTCCCATTAAGAGTTTCATCGCACTATAATGATGCTCGTGTTGCACACATTTAGGCGTAAGTATGCTCTTCGTTCAGTTTCATAGTACTATGAAATTGTCAGATCAAAATTCGAACACAGGAAATTCGAGAAACTTTTGGCAGCGCCATCTGTCGTCTACTAGCGTAAATTTTCTATCATAACATTAGACGGTGTAACTGTTTTGCTTTTCTTCGACATCATCGAGGTGTGAGCGCAAAGGCTACATTTATTACCTTTTTGCGCGAGAAAGGCGCCATCACCGTTAGGTGGATTAATCTGGGTTTATTATACTGTTTCACATTACGATGATCTGGCCAATCGGAGGTTCCTTTTTGACGTACTACTCTTTGAGCACGTTGGAGCCTGCCAAACAAACGCATTGCAAACAAATTGTTCTTTCTTAGATTTGTTTGCAAGCTTATTATTTTTGGAAATTAGCACACACTAGACTTTTCAATGCACTTCTACAACTATTATTTTAGAACTTTCGTTGCCAACCAAATTTATTAATTTGTTTATAGTGTGGCTAACACAATGATACTTTATAGATCCTCTCGACTGGACTGGGAACAGAATCCATCACCTCAGGCTTGATAATACCGTGCCTCACATTTTTAAAATAGATGTGCTGTAAACAAAACTCCCTAAACGGCTCTGAAAAATCTCAAAGGGTAGTTTTGTTCCAGGAGTGCTTGTTACCCAAGCTGTTTATCCCCATCATTATCCCCATGGATCTGTAATTGTTGAAAGCTTGTATTAGCAACCCGTTGGCATTTCACCATGACCGCTATGTGTTGGAATATGTCTAAATTGTGAAAGGCTACGCGCATAGGCTTCGTTTGCGTTGACAGTGTCTCGATGCACCGAATCCGTTTAGAATTCAAACGAACTGTTGTGTGCGCCGTTTCTAAAGTTCAGTATCATTTTCAAACGACTAAAAAGCCTAACCATTTTGGCTCAACTAGTCCTACAAAGCAAGAATTGTCTTCTAAGTCGCACAAAGTGTAAGTGGTGAGATAAACTAGATAAACTAGGTTCGCTACTTCTGTTACATACACCGAAGGATCCGAAAACAAACAGCTTCATTCGCTTTAAAAGTTACATCTTTTCGATCAAATTATCTGTTTCGCCGTTTTCTTCCTTCTTGCATTCTAGATTTTGTCACAGCATCGTTTTGGTTTTCCGTGTTCAAAACATCTTGGTTTGATAATTTAAAATATGCACGTTGGAGATAAAACAGTTTTCATTATAATTTATCAGTACGGTTAAAATATGTTTGATAATTTGCACCAAATCTGTTTTGGTAGTTAAAATTCTTATGTACAACAAATACGCGTATCGTTTCAACAAAAACCGCGATACGCTTGATCCTAAATTTCCAAATAGCCCCCTTCAGCTGGACTGAAGAGAGGGAAGTAAATGCTATTTCCTACGGTAGGATACCAGGTAGAACGTGTCCTATCTACGGCTGGAGGGCAGTAGCTTATACTAGGTGGCATCGCCACTGGGTGTGGTCGGATCTGTTTGACCACCTTGGCTTGGACTGTGAAAGCTATTTTTCCGCTTGACGAAGGCTACATTCGGTGAACTGCCAGGCGAGGGGGACGTCTGCAGACACTGCTGATGTTGACCCAGGGTGGCCGAATTGAAGCTTGGTTGCTGGGAGAGGATGAAGCTCTGTTGCGACGCCACGTTGCGAGTTTTTATCAACGGTGGGTTCTTGATTGACGAGGAGAACGCAAATCCCCGCCGAAGAGTGGCTCTACAAAGTGAAAAAATATTGTGTTAATCCGCAATAATGTTTCGTGTAAATGAACTTTTGAAGAGACGGTACCTTGTCGGCGATGGCGGTGGGTAAGATATTCCTCGTTGACTGGGAGATAATAGCACCATTCCTGAATGGGAATAACTGGTAGATGTTCCTGGGACTGATAGAGTGTTGCTGTAAATAAAACTATGTTTAGGAAATGAGCGGTGGATACTTAACTATTCGTTCCCAAAATGCATAGCATCTATTTTGGCAGCCTCATAAAGCCGCGAAGCTTGATTTAGATACCTAGATAGACATTCTCCCTATATTGTACTCACCTATTTTGTGTGGAATTCAAATTCAAATTGGGCATACTCTGACCCAATCCACTGAATGGCTGGACTGTGAGCGAATTCGAAGATGACTGCACCGTTGTTACGGTGGATTTAACTTTCCTTGGTCCTATTGAGCCAATTTTGCCCTGTATTGATAAACCAGCAGTTCCACCTTCATCGCTGGAAAGTGAATTGGCCTTTTCGAAGTCGATGGATACCGGTTTGGATTCGTTGAGATCAACAGATCCACTGTGACTGTTGTTCAAACTGCTGATCCTACTCCCGATCGAGCTGTTTAGAGGGGACTTTCGTATGCTGAGACTGTCATTGTTAATGTTCGTATTGCTGTTGGCATTGGTTATGTTGATTATGTTTCCAAACTGGCGCACATCAGCAACCATTCCTTGTTTCAGTCTAGTGAAGATATGTTTAGCTTTCGTGATCGAGTCGTACCAATTCTGTGCCTTGGCACCCTGCAGTGTGAATGCGGCCACCACCATTGAGAGATCGTTCAGATAGCAACAGCACAGGGTTTGTTCTTTGATTTGAACCACCAGCCGATCAGTCATGTACGGTTGTCGGACGACCTGCAGATGATTTTCAAAACGCAATGAGTATGGAGAAATTGGAAACATTTTATACATGAATTGCCTAAATGAGGAACATGTTGATGAATATGGAAGTCTTCCAGTCTTTTGTTATGAATGCTAAAAATTGGCCAAAATTTGCATTTGAATGATTAAAAAATCTTGTATAAAAATATTATTCTTGGGCAAGCATTTGTCGATACGGTGAGCGTATCGGAGTTATTTTTTGCTTTGCCCATCTCGTGAACAAATTCACATTAGTATAATCGGATGCAAAAGTACGACTCAGTGCGTACATGCCGTTCTTATCTGGATGTGAAACGAGTAAAAGAGGGATTTGTTGAAACTCCTTCATGCATGAAAATCAACATTGCTGTACTACCCGTTTTGAACGGAAGGAATGAGTCTATCTGATAAATGAAGGTATTCTGGCGTGTGCACAAAAAAGTACGAGCCTCATGAAACCCACCGGTTTGTCGGTCGTAATCAGACATAGTGACATATTTGCCAATTTCTAACATACCAGGTTTTGTTTTTCCTTAAAAAATATGGTCAAACTATTAAAAGAAACAGTTTGGCGTATACAACACTTTGTCATTCAATGGCAGTGGAGACTGATAGCAAGTGATAGATAAACATTGCAAATGAGAATAAATGGAATGGCACAGTCGATTATGAGTTGTTCCTTGAAAATACATATTATGTTACATTATGAATAAATGTTTGAAGTAGGTTTAAAGAGGTTACCTTCAGGTTTTCATGTTTATTCTTTTTGCATATCAGCAAAAAGTCCGTGAGTAGGAAGCAATGAACATCGATCTGAAAATGAAAAAAAGGAAACGTTTTAGATCTTCCTATTCTTTCTGATAGTTAAATACTTGGGGGGAGATCCCCCAGCGCCTGACCCCTCCCAATACCGGACCCCTTTCACAACAACACTTGCAGAGGTCCCTCCACCATCTTATGTAGTACGAAAAAAGCTATTGAAAAGTCTTTTACCTGTATGAAATTTTAGATTCTATCTGCAAAATTTGAAAATGAACAAAAATGCCAAACATTTTCATGTTTTGTCTTACTTTAGAAGATTTGAATCAACAAAAATACAATTAATCGAATGCATTCTGATTATTGATGGTCAATATTAGCCATATTTTAAATAACGATCCCCGGGATTTTTAATGTGATCAAATTACCATTCTTAGTATCCGTTTTATTGCCAGTTGCCAGTTTCACCAAACAAATCCTTCTCAACAGTTATTATAGAATTAAATACAGAATGTTATAAATGAAAGCCGCGAGAAGATTAGAGTTCGCCCGGCAAAGTTATTGGCATTTGAAGTGTTGTACGGGTGAGTTTATTACTTTTCTTAGTGTAAAAGAAACGAAATTTACTCAAACTACACCTCAGTCAAAAACGAATAACTTTGTCGGGTGAACTCTAATCTCCTCGCGGCTTTCAACAAATTTTAAATAATTTTTTTTTCATACAAATTGGAGCCACCCTAATAATCAATGATCATATTTTGTGTATATGGTATAAAAGTAAACAAAATCCGGATGATTTTTTCGTTAAATGGTTTATGTGTCCGGTACTGGGGGATCTCCCCCTAATTGGGATCCCAGTGAACCACATATCATATAGCAAACTGCAAATTGAATCCCATTGATGCACAACGGGGGGCCCTCCTTAGCCGTGCGGTAAGATGCGCGGCTACAAAGCAAGACCATGGTGAGGGTGGCTGGGTTCGATTCCCGGTGCCGGTCTAGGCAATTTTCGGATTGGAAATTGTCTCGACTTCCCTGGGCATAAAAGTATCATCGTGTTAGCCTCATAATATACGAATGCAAAAATGGTAACTTGGCTTAGAAACCTCGCAGTTAATAACTGTTGTGACGTCCTCGGACGTACGCACCTACCATCGCAATCCAATGCTCTTATCGATATCGTTACATTTGACATGCAGATCGATAGATATGACACACGACGTCTGTATCAGAGATGACAGAAGAGGCAGAAGGAAAAATGCTGATTCATGAAACGTGAACTCATGTGTAGACAAATGATTTAAAAGTAAATAATTTGTAAAGGCTGAAAAGTTAAACTGTTGAATTTACTATTTACTATTTACTATTACATTTATAGTGCTTAAATATCAAGGTGTAATTATACTCTGAATTTGCATTGCTTTAGATACCTAAACGTTTATCTTCTTATCTAATTTAGATCATCATATACCATACATTAGCCGATAGTTTGTGGCAATTTATTATCGTATTATTTCTAAAAGCCTAAATGGTAAGAGATCAAATTCCTAACGTGTAAATGAACTAGTGAAAACTTATCCTAAATAATTCAACCAATTATAATGTAGAAATAACGACCTAGTCTGGAACGAGGCTTGGCTAATCGAAGTTGCGGTAGTAACAATAGTTGGAGGCACTAAACGTAAGCGAATATATTACACCCACATTATAAACGCTAACTATTGTAAAATTAAAGGAAATTTTAACCAACCTTGAATCATCGTGACGGTTCATTATTTCGGAAGACGACCCTCCAGTTGGTACAACCAACATATTAAAATTTCGTTTACCGCGGCAGGCTATGTCGGAACCAGGTATGGATGCTAACAGCAAAGCCAAATGTACCTCAGGTAAGCGGCAAACATCTCCTTCCAATTCAAAGTCAGGCAATAAAGAACCCCCTAAAGACCCGTCTAGACAACCCCTAAGTAATGACCCAAAAGGCGCTATTTTCGCGAGCTCGACCCCCAATTCGTTAAACCCCCCAACGCGGCGTGTGAGACCACACCGGTGGCTCGAGGTAGTTGTAAGTTGTGCGATAAACCGGACGACGACCAAATGGTGCAGTGCGATACATGTGATGTGTGGCACCATTTCGTGTGCGTGGGAGTTTCAGAGGATATTCAGGGCTGCAGTTGGATCTGCTTGGAATGCGCTACTGCGAAAGCAACCAAGGCAACGAAATCCAGAAGGAAAACCTCCACACAGAAATTGGGGGTGACGTTACGGAAGAGGACAACTCGAGCAACAGCTACAAAGGGTACGAAGAAAGTGATTCCAACGACGGGGCGGAAACATGATGTTTGTGATACGGCGGCGAATGGCGAGGATGCAGTTGCAGATACTAGACGGAGCGGAGATGATGCACAGGTAGCGACGAAAGCAAGGGTGAGCAAGGCTGGTTCATCAATATCAGCAGCATCACGGAAATCAGTCAAGGCGCGTTTGGATGTGGAACTTCAACAGATCGAGGCTGAAGAGACACTGATGCAAGAAGAGATGCGGCGCAAGCGGGAACTAGCTGAAAAGAAGTTCGCTGTTCTAAAGGAGATGGCCGATTTGGAAGGCAGTGGCGAATCAGTCATTGATCAGCATAATGGTCATCACAAGGTGGAACAGTGGTTGAACCATCGCAGCGAAACCAAAGTGAAAGATAAGCGTTCGTCATACAAGGAAACCAGCATAGAAGACTCAAGCGAAGAAGAAACGTCTGGTACCGGGACAAAGGGTGAAGAAGAACTTTCATCCTTCGGTGGAACCAATTGTGATGGCAGTGAAGAAGAAGCACAACCCTATGACGAACGAGCAGGGCGAAGACACCAAAGAGCGAAGAGTGAAACAGCCAAGAAAGTTGAAATATGTGGTAGTAGTCGACCAGTTACAGGCCGGCAAAACTCCTTGATAAGCAGCAAAAGACTCTCGAAGGATGAGATTGCAGCACGACAGGTTGTACCTCGTGAGCTGCCCAAGTTCAGCGGTAATCCGGAGGAATGGCCAATGTTCTTGTCCACGTATGAAGATACAACGGCTATGTGTGGGTACACGGAAGCGGAGAACATGATCCGTTTGAGGAACTGTTTGAAGGGAGATGCATTTAACGCTGTTCGTAGTTTCTTGATGCGGCCTGAAACGGTAGGCAGAGCAATCAGTGCACTGAAACTACGCTTCGGTAGACCGGAAACGATAATTGAATACCTGAAGGAGAAGATTATATCGATGCCGACTATCAAGCCAGATGCGATGGACAAGCTGGTCGATTATGCTCTGGAGGTCCAGAATCTCTGTGCCACTGTAAAAGCTTGCGGTGGAAAGGAGTATATGTGTGATGCGACGCTCCTAAAAGAATTTGTCCAGAAACTGCCCCCTCAAATAAAGCTGGATTGGGCGCGGTACAAGAGAAACTTGCCAGAGGTAAAGTTGTCCACGTTCAGCCAGTGGATATACAGCTTGGCGGAAGATGTTACCGTTGTTTTCGAGCCTCAGTGCCGCGGAGGCAAGAATCAGGAGATAAAAGGAAACCGAAAGGAGAAGTATGTGAACACTCACGCAGAAGTTCATTCCAAGGATAGGACTCATACTGTATACCCAACCCAAGAAAGATCGACGGTGACCGGAGTGAGCGGAGGAAACAAAGCATGTCCCGCGTGCAAAGAAGATTGCAAATATCTTGGAAAATGCAAGCGATTTCTTGAGCTGTCGTACGAAGCAAGGTGGGCAACAGTACGTGGATTCAACTTCTGCCGCAAATGTCTTCGGCAGCATAAAGGTGGCTGCAATTCTGGAGAGTGGGAAGAACGGATGCACATTCAAGCATCACGTCTTGCTTCACAAGGACTTACTAGCACAAACGCCACCAAGCGGTGCCAATAGGAGCGGCCCTTCGAGGCAGAACGAGGAACGCAACGTCAATACACATCAAACCGGCACGGGCTCGCTTCGCTACTTGCCAGTGACATTGTTTGGAAACGGAATACAGCTAAAATGTCACGCTTTCCTGGACGATGGATCCGAACTTACGCTCATCGACCAGCAACTAGCTGAGGAGCTGAGGCTGTCCGGAACCATTCATCCGCTCTGCCTGAAATGGACGGGTGGTACTCATCGCTACGAATCCGATTCACAGAGTGTCGAGCTTGTGGTCGCCGGAAGAGGAGGAAAGCGGCTGTTACTGCAAGATGTGAGAACGGTGGAAGAGCTGCAATTACCCTTCCAGTCTTTGGATATGACTCAACTCACTAAACAGCATCGATACCTGCAGGGACTTCCTGTGGAATCATACACGAACGTTCGTCCACGGATACTTATTGGATTGAGGCACGCTAATGTTATGCTGGTGCGGAAAAGTCGTGAGGGCAAGATTGGCGACCCAATTGCTGTAAAAACCAATCTCGGATGGTCGGTGTACGGTGGCTGGGCCACGAAAAATTCCTCGAGTACTAGTCACACCTATCACATTTGTACGTGTAGCGAAGAAAGCATGACGCACTTAAACCAGACGGTCAAAGGCTACTTTGCTATCGACAGTCTGGTAGTCAAGCCCAACCAGCTCGAACGACTATCTAAGGATGACGAGCGAGCAATGTTTTTGTTGGAATCTCGGACACACTTCAATGGAGAGCGGTACGAAACTGGCCTTTTATGGCGCTCTGATAGAATTCGGCTACCGGATAACAAGGCAGTCGCAATCCGTCGGTGGAAATGCCTGGAGAAACGCATGGCGAAGGATACGGAACTGGCGAACGTTTTGAACGAGAAAATCGTGGAATACATTTCGAAAAACTACATTCGCGAACTAACACCAGAAGAACTGTCGGAGAAGCGTGAACGAGTGTGGTATCTACCGATTTTCCCGGTTTACAATCCGAATAAACCTGGAACGGTACGTATCGTTTGGGATGCCGCCGCCACAGCTTACGGAACATCACTGAATTCGGCACTCCTTACTGGTCCCGATCAGTTGACGTCGTTAGTTGGCATTCTGTATCAGTTTCGTGAGCATCGAGTAGGCGTGTGTGCTGACATTCGGGAGATGTTCCACCAGGTACGGATAGTTCCGGAAGATCAGCACTGTCAGCGGTTTCTGTGGCGCAGTATCGTGGAACATGGTGAGCCTAGGACTTATGTCATGCAGGTAATGACCTTTGGGGCGAGCTGTTCTCCTGCTATAGCCCAGTTCGTGAAGAACAGCAACGCAGACAGATACGTAGACGAATATCCGGAAGCAGTAGCGGTGATCAAGAAACGACACTATGTGGACGACATGGTTTTGAGCGCCGAAACGGAGGAAGAAATCGTCAAGCTATCTCAATCGGTACGTTATATCCACATGCAGGGTGGATTTGAAATCCGCAACTGGGTCTCCAACTCATCGCTGGTGCTGTCGAAAATGAATGCAGAGCAGTCAACAGAGAAGGATTTGAATATAACTTCCGAGTTAGCTAGCCAGAAAATCCTCGGTATGTGGTGGGATACGCAGGATGATGTGTTCAAGTACAAGATCAAATGGACGAGATTTGATTCAGCGCTTCTCGATGGAAGTCGTTGTCCCACCAAACGGGAGATCCTTAGGACACTGATGACCATCTACGATCCTGTAGGGCTGATAGATCACTATTTGGTTCTACTGAAAATCCTGCTTCAGGAGGTGTGGCGTACTGGGATTGATTGGGATGAACCTATCCCTGAAAATCTGTTCGAGAGGTGGCGTACGTGGATTCGTCTTCTCCCGGAATTGGAGAAACTTCGGATCCCAAGGTGTTACCGGCAAGTTGTATTGTCGATAGAAGAGGCTGCAGTAGATATGCACGTCTTCGTTGATGCCAGCGAAAGTGCTATGTCAGCCGTTGTGTTTCTGCGATTTACGAAAGGTGACCAGCTGGAATGTTCTCTGGTTGCGGCTAAGACTCGAGTATCACCGATGAAATACACCTCAATCCCACGGTTAGAGCTGCAAGCCGCAGTTCTGGGGTGTCGATTGGCTGCCAATGTAACACGAAGCCTGACGATGAACATTTGTAAGCGTACATTTTGGACAGACTCTCGAAATGTGCTCTGTTGGCTGCGTGCCGACCACAAGCGATACAGTGCTTTCGTCGGATCAAGAATCAGCGAAATATTGGAATCTACGGACATCCACGATTGGAGATGGGTTCCGACTCGATCTAATGTCGCTGATGATGGGACCAGATGGCGAGATCGACCTGACCTATCGTCGGAGAGCAGGTGGTTCAAGGTTCCAGAGTTCCTGATGCAAGCAACAGAGAAGTGGCCCAGCCTTCCAGTAAAGATCTCTACCAAGGAAGAGATGAGACCCAGCGTATTGTTCCACATCAGTGTTTCCGAATCGGTAATCGATGTCAGCAGGTTTTCGAGTTGGCGACGACTTTTGATAGTGACCGGATACGTGCTTCGTTTCTGCACGAACATTCAACGGAGCTGTAGGAAAGTTCCCTTAATTGCTGGACCACTCATGCGGGAAGAGCTTCGCAGTGCGGAAGCACACCATTATCGGCAAGCGCAACGTGACATATACCATGACGAGGTTGCAGTGTTGGTAGCTAAAGAAGAAAGGGGAAAACAAATTCCAAAGGCGAGTCCGCTCTACAAGCTGAGCCCATTTGTGGACGACTCAGGAGTATTGCGGATGAAGGGTAGAACCGGCGTGTGTGCGTATCTCCACAGCGACGCGAAGAATCCTGTTATTCTACCACCTAAGCATCCAGTAACATCGCTACTCTTGGCACACTATCACGAAAAGTACCTCCATCGAAACTATGACATCGCAGTCAACGAGGTTCGCCAAAAGTATAGCATTTTTCGCTTGAGACAAACACTTGCCACGATCCGTAGAAACTGCCAGTGGTGCAAAAATCGCGACGCTGTCCCTCAACCGCCGGAGATGGCCGATCTTCCAGTGGCCAGACTATCCGCACACACGAGGCCGTTCGCACATGTGGGGGTCGATTATTTTGGTCCAATAGAAGTAATTGTGGGTCGAAGGGTCGAGAAAAGGTGGGGGGTTCTACTGACATGTTTGACAATAAGAGCCGTCCACATCGAGGTAGCTCATTCCTTAACGACAAGTTCCTGCATAATGGCGTTGAGGAACTTCATCGCGCGAAGAGGTACGCCAGTTAGTTTCTATAGCGATAGGGGCACAAACTTTGTAGGTGCCAACCGAACGCTACAGGAGCTCTACCAAAAAGTTGACCGGAATCAGCTGATGCGGGAGTTCATTACGTCGTCTACATCGTGGCAGTTCAACCCACCTGCGTCGCCCCACATGGGAGGAAGTTGGGAGCGACTCGTACAGTCGGTCAAACGGAACCTGGCCGAAGTCTTGCACGCACGGCGCCCAACTGACGAGGAACTGAGGAATGCCCTAACGGAAGTAGGAGGTGTACTTAACACGCGCCCTCTTACTCACGTGCCAATCGATGACGAAGCAGCACCAGCCCTAACGCCCAACCACTTTCTTTTGGGCTCCTTGGATGGTTCAAAACCGTTGACGTTCGTGGACGCGGACACTGCGGCATTGCGACGAGGACATCCGACATCCCAATGGCTGGCGAATCTCTTCTGGAAGCGCTGGATTCGGGACTACCTACCCGACATAACACGACGTACGAAGTGGCACAAGAAGGCGAAACCTCTTGAGGAGGGTGACATCGTAGTCATCGTGGATCATGAGCATCCCAGAAACTGTTGGCCCAAGGGACGGGTAATCGGAGTGGTAACTAGTGGAGGGCAAACTCGCAAGGCAACCGTTCAAACTGTTCATGGAGTTTACGAGCGACCGACTGTTAAGTTAGCGGTGTTAGATGTTCGGCGCGATGTTGTGTAAGCGAACTTGAAGATCTGTTTCGCATACCAGGGGGGAGTGTGACGTCCTCGGACGTACGCACCTACCATCGCAATCCAATGCTCTTATCGATATCGTTACATTTGACATGCAGATCGATAGATATGACACACGACGTCTGTATCAGAGATGACAGAAGAGGCAGAAGGAAAAATGCTGATTCATGAAACGTGAACTCATGTGTAGACAAATGATTTAAAAGTAAATAATTTGTAAAGGCTGAAAAGTTAAACTGTTGAATTTACTATTTACTATTTACTATTACATTTATAGTGCTTAAATATCAAGGTGTAATTATACTCTGAATTTGCATTGCTTTAGATACCTAAACGTTTATCTTCTTATCTAATTTAGATCATCATATACCATACATTAGCCGATAGTTTGTGGCAATTTATTATCGTATTATTTCTAAAAGCCTAAATGGTAAGAGATCAAATTCCTAACGTGTAAATGAACTAGTGAAAACTTATCCTAAATAATTCAACCAATTATAATGTAGAAATAACGACCTAGTCTGGAACGAGGCTTGGCTAATCGAAGTTGCGGTAGTAACAATAGTTGGAGGCACTAAACGTAAGCGAATATATTACACCCACATTATAAACGCTAACTATTGTAAAATTAAAGGAAATTTTAACCAACCTTGAATCATCGTGACGGTTCATTATTTCGGAAGACGACCCTCCAGTTGGTACAACCAACAACTGTGGAAGTGCTTAATGAACACTAAGTTGTGAGGCGGCTCTGTCCCAGTGTGGGGATGTAATGCCAATAAGAAGAAGAAGAAGAAGAAGAAGATGCACAACGGGGATTTTCTTTGGAAAAGATCATTTTATTGAAGTAGTATCTTTTACTCAAATTTTGAGTTGTCCCGTTTTTAATGAAAATGAGTCGGATTCGACTCAATTTTGAGTAGTTCATTTTTAGCGTGTATGATTGGTCGCGTTTTTGCTAGGACACAGGAAAAATCGCGAAAGCCGGGGTTGTGCTATGTGCGGTCGAGGCGAGTGCGCGTCATGTTTTCAAGAAGTACGCCGAACGATCGCGCACTCATCTGAAATAATGTGTTCTGGTGCGACTGGTAAATAAATAAATTAGTGTAAGTTTGAGTTTCGAGAAGTGCGTATATACGAAAGATCGCGCGATCATTCTAAATAATTTGTTCTGATTTGTGCGGTCGTGAAATAAATTAAGTAGTGCGTGTATGGTAAGGTGGCTCAAAAAACACTTTTTCAAATTGTTTGATGGGCCGCTCTCTTATTCGGTTCTATTTGATGCCCTGATGCTCTGGACAAAATTTCAGCCAAATCGGTTAACGTTTGGGCGGTGCTAAACTTGTTGGAAGTTTATATGGGAAAATGTATGCAGAAACATCCAAAAACAGTGATTTGCAGTTGGACGACACAATTTATGATGAAGAACTATGATACTCATTCAGTTCTTATAGTTCTTATAGAATTAAATACAAAATGTTATGCTGAAAACCGCGAGAAGATTAGAGTTTGTTAGGCAAAGATATTGGCATTTTACTGGAGTGTTGTATGGGTGAATTTATTTCTTTTCAATGGTAAAAAAATGAAATTTGCCCAAACCCCACGCCAGAGAAATGCTAATAACTTCACCGGGCAAACACTAATCTTCTCGCGGTTTTCAGCATAACATTCTGTATTAAATTCTTTAAGATCTGAATGAGTATCATAGTTTTTAATCGTAAATTGTGCCGTCCAAATGCAAATCACTGTTTTTAGATGTTTCTGCATACATTTTCCAATATATACTTCCAACGAGTTTAGCAGTTAGTTTAGTTGATTGATTTGGCTGAAATTTTGTCCAGAGTATCATGGCATCAAATAGAACCGAATAAGAGGGCGGCCCATTAAAACAATTGAAAAAAGTTTTTTCCATACTAATTTGAGCCACCCTAGTGTATGGTCATGTTTTAGGTTACACGCCGGTTTGACAGGTAGTAACGTGAGTTTAATATTTTCAATGAGCGTATTATATTATATCCCATCCCATAGATCGCATCGCTTACTGAAGTGAATCCAGTTAGAATATCCTTTATAACTAACACAATATCCCATCCCAAGACAATCGTGGAGATGCAGAGGTATACTCGGTAGCAACGAGAGTCGGAACTATCCTTCCCTTCCTATATGACCATAAGGACGTGGCCGGCGTCGTTATTGACTAATAATATTTGAGCTTCCGAAACGTTGTGTTACAAACGATTTCGGTTACAATAAATAAGGTTCAACATATTTTGGAAACATTATTAAAAATGAAAAAAAAAAGTATAAAGGTTGTGATGTAAAATTGAAAAAAAAACATTGAATTGTTAATCAAATAACTGGTCGGGGTTCAGCAAAACCGCACTAAGCGGCTGTTTGACTAACTTGTAATATTTTGTTCGCACTAGGAAAACGGGAATATTCTTATATCAATTCATACGTATGTTTGATGTATGATAACTTCAGTTATGGGGTTTAGGGATGTTCAATACGATTTGCGATCAATTAAATCCACTAATCGAAAGAAAAAAATCGGTGATTTTTTGTTGGCGCTTGGTGTGTTTTGGCAGAACCCCGATTATAAACTAAATCAGTATGTTATCTTATATGACCGTAAGGACGTGGGCGGAGCCGTTATTGACTAATAATATTTGAGCTTCCGAAACGTTTTGTTACCGTCGATTTCGGTTACAATAAATAAGGTTCAACATATTTTGGAAACATTATTAAAAATGACAAAAAAAGTATAAAGGTTGTGATTTAAAATTGAAAAGAAAACATTGAATTGTTAATAAAATAACTATTCTATTATAAACTAAATCAGTATCTTATCCTCAATACAAAATGTTATATAAAATTCTAATTCTCTTGGATTGTATAAAATAAAAATTTGAATTTGAATTTGTTGAACAAAAACTGTACCCCTCGAGGAACGCAAACTTTTTTCGAACGTGATTAAATAAATGTTGCACTGGATCCGGAGAAATGCTGGAGGTTGAGGAGGAATGAAAAAAGAGGAATGAGAGAAGAGTGGAGTTTTTTTATGAGGGATGGTTGGACAATTTGGAGAACCTCAATTATTCGAGTCCGGGTTTGGAAGCAATTGAATAGTTTTTGAAAAAGTTTCTTAAAACTATTAAATGGTTGAAGCGCGTCCAAGACAAAAGAATTCCACTTGCTGATATTCTGCTTTATGAGGGCTTGGACACGCTCCGCATCGCTCAGCTGTTTCAGATGTTCCTTCAATTGTTTAAAATGATAGTATAATATGTGTTATGTAAGACTGGCAAACATTTATGATACGCTGCTTTTTCAAAGTTTTGATAAGGTACACTGGGAGAAGTGGAAAAGTGTAAAAATCGACTCAAAAAATTGGAATTGCACATACTTTACAGTTTTTACCACACCATCACATTGTGCATGGATAAATTTGATGCCTAATACTATATTAAAATTTGTACAATACATACACTAACACGGTTAACGCCAGTTACTGTCATTTTAGGTTTCACGAGAAGTTAATTTTTGCATTCATGGAATCAATTCTTATTTGCACACATTGTCCCTTTTTCCAGTGAATTTGATTCAAAAGTTTAATTACAAGATAATTAAACTAATCACATCCAATTTGTAATGGTTTGTACCATGAGAGCAAATAATTTAAAAATTTTACACTTACCCCCGGTATCAAACACTGCGGGGGAAGTGGAAAATGTTCTGATCACGAAATTATTTTCTTCTTTTTTGGGTTTATTTTGATAGCTGTGAATCATAATATGTTCCTTCTTTGTTATGAAACCAGCCGGCTCACCGGATGGGAAGGAATCACAGGGTCGTTTGAGCAGCATCTTTCCATTCAAATTCAGTTCCTTGGCGAGGCTCATTGGCAAGGGGAACACAAGGAGAAAACAATACTTGTTCGAGCGGTTTGCAAGTGAACGACGAATCTACACACTTAAAAGACTATTTTTTTGTCGGTAAAATAAATTGACGAACATGACCGTAAAAGTATTTTTTAACTGATATCTCGTCAATAAATATGACGTTTACACAAGTTACTGAAGCTCGGCAGTCAAGTTTGCCATAGTAACCGGTAGTTCGGAATTTGACTGAGTTTCGGTAAACCCATCTGTCAAATGTAAAACCTGTAGCGTGTTCTGCTAAAAACATGCAAAGAAGTAAAAGCAAGGGAAAAAATAAATTTTCATCTTTAAATTTGTTGGTAAGTATTCAATATGATTTCAATTTCCTCTATAGACACAATATTCATACAACATTTCACGTTGACTTTAACGAAAGCAACAGGGACGACACAAGGTTTTGAACCCGATAAAATCCCAAAAAAAATCAGCGTATTCTGCTAAAAAGACGGCATACGGGTTTTATATTCTTTCTTGAAAAATGTGCCATCTTTTTCGGGATTTTTCGGTTTGGAAAAACTGGTGTCGTTCCCCTTGATTGAAAGTAATGAAACTTATGTCCGTTTTAATTTCAGTTCCAGATCTACCTATTTCAATCAATGAATGGAATCGATGGAAAATGGTAAGGGTAAAGACCCGTACGAAGAAGCTAAAATAAACATGGAAACATTTGTGAAGTTTTATTTAGCATGTTCATATTGTTTTTTTTATTTTTACAAAATGTGACCTAAAATATAATCTATTTTATATTGATTAAAGCTTTTCATTGTTGTTTTGATTTGATTCATCTGAAAATAAATAATAAAAATAATTTTTCACTGAATCTCGGCAAAGTCCTTTACCGAATTGATCGGCAACGTACTACCGAACGGCACGGTAAAATTTGACAGCTGGGTTGGGTCGAACATTTTACGACCAATCGGTAATTTGAACTTTCACCGAGATTTTTACCGAGATATCAGCTGTTGGATTCTCGGCAATTTATTTTACCGGCCTCGTCGAAAAAAATTAAGTGTGTATCTTTATCTTTATATATGTATATATAAAACTCAATAATTGTATGTTTGTATGTATGTTTGTATGTATGTTCCAGCATAACTTCTGAACGCATTGGCCGATTTCAACCAAATTGGAATGGAACACACAATCTTTATCTTAAGGAGACGACGATGGGGGTTAGGGATGCTGTTTGGAAAAGGGGGAGGGGTATTGCTAAGTCATCGATCAACTCAGTGTACCTTCTGAACCCTTAGGCCGATTTCAACCAAATTTGGAACACATATTCTTTATCCTAAGGAGACGACGATAGGGGGGTTAGGGATGCTCTTTGGAAAAGAGGGAGGGTTTGGGGGGAGCGGTATTGCTAAGGTATCGATCAACTCAGTGTACCTTCTGAACCCCTTGGCCGATTTCAACCAAATTTGGAACACACATTGTTTATCTTAAGGAAACGACGATGGGGGTTATGGATGCTAAGTTAAGATTGGGGAGTTAAGATTGCTGTTTAGAAAAGGGGGAGGGGTATTGCTTAGCTATTGATCAACTCAGTGTATCTTCTGAACCCATTGGCCGTTCTCAACCAAATTTGGAACACACATTCTTCATGTTAAGGAGACGACGATAGTGTGGTTGGGGATGCTCTTTGGAAAAGAGGGAGGATATGGGGGGCGGGGTATTGCTTAACAATCGATCAACTTAATGTCAGTCTTGAACACCATGACCGATTTGAACCAAATTTGTATCAAATATTGTATGTCCTAAGGAAACACTTTTACTGGATGTGGGTAAGTCATTTTAAAAAAAGGGAGGGTGTGAGAGAGGGGTATTGTTTAGTTATCGGTCAATTCAGCATAACTTTTGAACCCATTTACCGATGTCCACCATATGTGCAACCCATATTCTCAATTCATAGTCTCAGGAAGACTATGTCAGACTGGGTGGGAGTGTCATAGCTGAATGAGAGAGAGGGTATATTTAGTAAACGAACAGTTTAGTATACCTTTTCACTGAATGGGTCAATTCACACAAAATTTGTAAACACGTAATCTCTGCCCAAAACTATTATAGAGAGGCTGGGAGACACTTTTGGAATGCGGGAGGTTATTGGGGTTGGGTATTGTTTAGAAAACGACTAAATTTAAAATCCCTCTCCGGCGTTGAACTTAGTCTGTAGATTAAAAAAACACCTTAACAAAGATTAAAAAAATACAATAAAATAAAATCCCTCTTATTTAGTTCATTCGAGGTTCTTTGACATTGTACAATGCTCCGAAAACAAATTTCCTGAATTCCTCAAAAATAGCAATTCTTCGACAATAACATTTTCCCGGTAATAACATTTCCCCGAAAATGACTTCAACGAAAATGATATTTCCCAAAAATGATTCTTACCGATACACATATCCCAGAATATGACATTTCCTGAAAATGACATATCCCTGAATGAAGCAGGCCATTAACATAACACTATTTGGCCTAAGGTCATTCGACATGAAGGGCATTTGGGATATTTATGAACAGCATCAGAAAAACCTTTCATAGAAAGCATGCTGGGTATAGAAGAATGGTAATTGTTACCCTTCATCGGAATCATGGTTTGCCCAGTGAAAAGCAATGATTCATTTGTTTCCTTCTGGATGGTGGATGTGATTGCTTCTTTAGAAGTAGGCATTTGCCCGGAATAAGGCAATGGTGAGTGTGATCCCTTCATTAAAAATGGGGGTTTGCCCGGAATAAAGTATCGGTGGATGTTTTTCCTTCTTTAGCAATTGTCGTTTGCCCGGAATAAGGCTATTCAAACCAACGATCTCTTTTTCAAGATCAGTCAATGCTTCCAGAAGCCTTCTTTAAATCAAATGATGAAGTATCAATAAGTTAACACAATTACTCTGTTGACCAATTGGTTTTATCTTTTTTTGATTGTGAAAAAACTGAAAACCAAACTGGCAATTCCGAGCAAGGCCGGGTACATAAAGCTAGTCTACAAATAAAGCCTTACAACAACTACCTATGCTCAAAAGCCGTAGAAAAGCAAATTTCTGTAAACCAGAGGAAGACGAGGCCTGAACGTTCCTTTACGAGCTCGAAAAACGAACACAAACAAGAATGAGTGCAAACTTAATAATAAAGGGCTGCGCTTTCATAAAAAAGAGTCGCTACCACAAAGTTTTACTTAACAACTATTTATTCAGTCCATTTTGGACACACATTTCTTTACTCTGACGTCACTTAGGGTACTTGCGCATTTTTGTCGATGGGATCCGGATCCGTGGTAGCTAGACGTGCAGGTGGTAGCTTGTAGATGGCGTTGTAGTGCATTCCGGTAGCGTATAGCAGCTATCGGGGGTTGTTCGTGATGGTTTGAGTCGGTAATGGGCACATCCAGACGTAGTAGATGGTCTGAAGCGCGTGCTGACCCCAACAGAGAGTGGGGGATGGTATTTGCCAGCTTGACAATACTTTCCTGTTCACCGTTAACTTTGTGGGACGATTAGCGTAGTAGTCGGGCTTGTAGCTGCTTGGTTGTTCTGGGAAGTAGGCGGCAAGGCAAGGCGGAAAGGCTCGTTTCTGGACCTAACCACATGGTTAGTACCCTATCATGACGCCATCTTGTCTACCACTTCACACAACTTTACATCTACTATCCAATTTACCTTTCTCTTATAACATTCCCAATTTACAGAAACTTATACAGGATTAAACAGTTCCGATTCAATTTCGAGCAAACTATACAACAATAAAAGTAGATTGTAACAATAATTTTAACAAATTGTGATCTTGCACCAACCGTACTATTTTGTTCTTGTTATTCTCAAACTTCTTCTGTACTATTGCCTAGTTTTAAACATCGCTACCTAAGTTTTTATGAAAAGAAACTACACAATAATTAATAAGTTTTAAACACTCTTTAAATTCAACAACTTTAGTACTTTTTAAATTCTAGTCACGACGCGCACTTCTAGATCGTCCACTGGTAGAAACAGGAAAGAAGCTTTTCTAGCAATGGCTGAGTATTTATACTCTAGATTTGTAAGGACGGATTGCAATTTTAATAATAAACATTAAAATTTACATTCATCATTTTGCTCCTTACCTTGCATGTAAATCCGTGCGCTACACTGGCGTAATCTATGTGTCGAGCTTGACATCATTCTGACAAGCGATTGTTTTGACAGAACATTCACACCATTGTAAATGAGTGTTGTCACGAAAGGAATGAATGAGAGAGGAGCCATGAGTGTTTCACTTGTCAGACGACACGCGAAAGCGGCACTCAATTTCTGATGCTGTCAGTTTGTTTCATTAGGGTGGGATATGAATTTTGGACTTGCGGTGGAGCCAGCAAGATACAATTGGAACCGAACGGTTACAGTTATCATTGTGATTTCAATGGTGATTGGACTAATATAAGTAAGAAAACACCCGATTAATCCACCTATCGGTATTGATGCCTTTCACGTGTTTTACATATTTAAAAAATGTATAAGAAAGATAAAAATAGCACTGATAGGTAAATATATTCCATAATTCACATTCATTTATATTTATAGCAAGTTTTGCCATTGAGTGCAATTTTTTGCGCGATCAAATTGGTTAAGGACAAGTGCTTAAAAATAGGAGATAATTTTGCACGTGCTTTGCGCACACACAGACATCACCTCAATTCGTTAAACTAAGTTGATTAGTTTATAACCCTGTAAGCCCCATTTTTCCTATAAAAAGTTCATCTTTGGGGTGAACCTATGGATTTTACGTACACTTAATGTTCGAGAAGGCAAAACCAGCCCTCCACTAGCTTGCAAGAATTCCTTGGAAACCATTCCGTTAAGCCAATGAAATCATTCAACAAAAGATACTCAGAGCAAATACTGTTTTGATTTTAGTTATATATAATTACTCATCACAACATGGGTTTTCCACTTACCCCAACCCAATGGGTTAAGTGGAAAAACAACTCCTAATATCTAAATATTTTTCCAAAAAATTTCAAGCAACCAAAATGGTATGAATTACCACACAGTTGGTGCAAAATTGACTGTTTTTGATAGCCCATTTTGATTGAATGCATTTAGATCATTTAAACTGGTTTTACACTAATTCAAACATGCACTATCGATTTTTCCTTTTCCACTTCCCCCAGTGTACCTTACTAAATTCGTTATAAGCTCACGATGGTGTTTAAATCAGTTGTGAAATTATAACGTAACATATGAAGGACCCCCGCATGTGTCATGATCAAAGCATATTCAAAGTTTTACTAAAATCGTACAGAAAATTGAACGAAAAAAAATAATTTTTTTTTGTACGTACTATCGAGGTCAAATGTACGTACAATCGAGGTATGCCTGTATTCCTCTTTTTTTCGTTACAAGACAGTCCATTCTCAATAGACGAACTTTGCTAAAGGCATCATTTTTACAAATTTAAAATTTGTGCGATAAAAATATTTGTAAGGGGTGATTCAAGTATGACGTCCACTAATTTTTGGGATTTAAAGACCCCCCTCCCCCCTCTGTCACGCTTTTATGGTTACCTAGTACATGTACTGTCACAAAATCTTAGACCCCCTCCCCCTATAACTTGTGACATAATTCTTGAACGACCCCTAATGTGAAAAATTCCATATAGGGTGTACCGGTTTTGGTCACCTTAGTGTCTAATTTGACCAACACTAAAAAATGCATATTTTCCAAAAACTATAAAAAACAGGACACACACATACACAACAAAACGTACACTGAGAATAATTTTGTAGTAATATTAACTATGGAGCAGCGCTTAAAATCACTATTCCAGTTTGTTGTTGATTTAAACGAATTCATATTTATAATAACAACATACTGTTGTAAATTTTACCACACGCATGGTCCAAATAACAACAATGTGTGGTGAAGAAAATTTACAAAGTAAACAACATTTTCAGGCCAACATCAAGGATACAGCGGGTGGCAAATCAATTTCGATAAAGTTAATTTAACATTAATCTGCTCAATCGAATACTCTGATCATGATGGTAAGTATTCATTATTTTAGACAATGGTAAAGAATTCGTGGGTGTTAAAGATACACATTAATTCTCGCATTTTTTTCTTTACAGACTATCGCTTCGCTCTAAGTTGGCATCCATGTCAGCTTCAGATTATTTGCCATCTCGAGGGTGGTTCGCATCGATTAACACTGGTTCAGTATATTCGCCAAGGTTCTGCAGTATTATCAGCTTCAAGAAAGCGATCATCAAGTATACGTATACGTATGCTGATGCTACCGAAAACAACGAAGAACTGGCGGTATATGACGACCAGGGATTTTTATGTTAACCATCAATATATTTCCAGTGCGCAAATGCTCCATGTAATTCGTTTCTTCAATAATAAATTCCAATAAATTTAATATGCAATAATTGAAAACCCATATTATTTATTTACCATAATATGAATAACAATATAAATTTTCAATACTACTATGGATCGCAAATGGGCATGGTAAAAACAACTGCAATGTTTACCCGAGCAGCACAAGTGAGTCAAAAATGGTTGCAGCAACTTGATTGTGACCAAATCTGGTCACATATGAGTTGCAGTAACCTACGTGGAACATGTGTGCTGCTAGGGTTACTGCTGCACATAGTAGTTTCAACTGAAAATATAGTACAATTCGATAAGAAGTGTCAAAAAGACTCCATAGTAAAATCAACCGCAGTCATGGTCGATTTAAGTATAATATGTAGTCTGCACAAATCAAGTGGTAAAATGTTTTTAATTTTACCCTCGATTCGGTAGATATTACCATGCCGCTTCTTTCAGTGTAGCCTTCAAATTCCTGAAGAAGGTGAAATATACACCGAAACGTCGGAAAATAGATGAAATAACGTTTTTGCTGCTTTATAAGACTGAAAGAGCCGATAATAGTCAAACAAAAACTATCGATCACTTTCCACAACGAAGAAGCATAAGGGATATATCTCCTGTTACAGCTAATAAAACTGCTCTGGAACTGGTCCACTCTAGCTGATGTCAGAAGGTCAACAGTGCCCAGGCTGCACAACCAGCTAAGTACCCAATTGTGGGATTGTCTATTAACATTTGCTCCATACACGCAAAAAAAGCGTTCATGAATTTGTGAACTAACGAGTTCACGGTGTATTTTTTCGGGAACAACAGTCATGGATTCGGGAATACAGTCACGTTTTTTGGAACGTTCTGGAAAACGTGACTTCTTCTTCTTCTTATTGGCATTACATCCCCACACTGAGACAGAGCCGCCTCGCAGCTTAGTGTTCATTAAGCACTTCCACAGTTATTAACTGCGAGGTTTCTAAGCCAGGTTACCATTTTTGCATTCTAAGGAGGGCCCCCTGGAAAACGTGACTGGTGTTCCCGAATCCATGAATTAAATCACGGTGTATTTTTGCTGGTTCACGAATTCGGGAACGCTTTTTTTGCGTGTACTACATGCTGAGTAGGCGCGATGCACCGCATATTACCCTACTGCATGATGGAGGGTAAGGCTTAATTACCGTTTGCTTGCATATTCAAATAATACGAAAGTTAACCGAGCTGAATTAATTTTCTTCAAAAGTTCCATTCATGAAACGCATAGGGGAAGAGGCCCCAAAACCCCCCCCCCCCCCCCCCGAGGCAAAACGCCTTTTGTGGTTTCCCTCATATTTACCGTCATTAAGATGTCCGTAACAAAACTAGATCTAAAATTATGTAGGTTAGACGAAAAAAGTTTCAAAATAGTGTATGGGAAGGTCGGAAAAAACGAAAATTTCCACATTTTGAAGAAACATCTAACATTTTGGCGAGGCAAAACGCCCTAGTGGCACTAACCTACAATGGACTCCACGCACTATCCATACCAGAATGCTGATTCGCCGACGCGTGGTACTTTGTTCCCTAGGAGCTGCCAGCTCAAAGACGTTTTGCCTCATGAGTTTTCCGGCAACAGAATATCGCCACTTTTTTGAAATGTGAATATTATCAACATGATTGAGATTTTTGACAATTTTTGAATGGCATCAATTAGTTATCTTGTTTAACTGATGCATAATGTAAAAATACCTACGAATAGCGTTACAAATAAGACAATAAAGCAGTGTTTGCTTAGCTAGGGCGTATTGGCCCCCCTTCCCCTAAAGGCGATTGAGCGAAGGATATAAGTGGTTTATTGGAACTGGCTTTTTGTCATTCCTTCCAATGACATTTCTTCAGATCCTCTTGTCATACAATGCAGGTGCATTGTGCATATGATTAATGCACATAACCTATTAATTAAAACGCCCTTCTGGTAAACTAAGCATTCTACGCATCCCCATTATTCTACGGTATAACGTAAGAAAAGGGGGCCCTTCTTAGCCGTGCGGTTAGACGCGCGGCTACAAAGCAATACCATGCTGAGGGTGGCTGGGTTCGATTCCCGGTGCCGGTCTAGGCAATTTTCGGATTTGAAATTGTCTCGACTTCCCTGGGCATAAAAGTATCATCGTGCTAGCCTCATGATATACGAATGCAAAAATGGTAACCTGGCTTAGAAACCTCGCAGTTAATAACTGTGGAAGTGCTTAATGAACACTAAGCTGCGAGGCGGCTCTGTCCCAGTGTGGGGATGTAATGCCAATAAGAAGAAGAAGAAGAAGAAGAAGAAGAAGAAGAAGAAGAACGTAGGGAAAGTTGTGCAACATTTTGGGAAGTAGTCAATTTTGACCACATTTTTTCAAATCGGTTTTATCCGAATGTAAGATTTTTCCACGCTTCAATAACCCAGGATATCCCAAAACCATCTAACCATGTCTCCTGATCTTATCAAATATATTATGGATATAGTTGAATACATATTTAAGTTTGAAGCGATGAAAAAAGCTAAAATGGGGGCTGTAGATCGCAAGTTCTGAACTCAAGGGCGGCTTGGATAACCCAGAATGTCCTAAAACCATCTTACCATGTCTCCTAGTCTTCTGGAATATGTAGCTGAATACATGTCCATGCTTTGTGACCGTTCATTTTCGGGTCACAATAGAATACTTGGTGGGAAGGCCAGTTAGTGATTTAGCCCAAATAAAACATTGTTATAAATGTCTTGTGTTGTTGTAAATGTCTGAATATTCAATAAATGTCTGTCTCCACTTTTTGTAGTGTTTGAGTGATATTTATTTTGTGTTCAGTAGCTTTTGGTTGATGTCTTCAGATTTATTATTTATTTTATTCGTTTCTTTTACTCCGACTTTAGTTTATTTATTTATTAATTTATTTATTTATTTATTAATTTATTTATTTATTTATTTATATATTCATTTTTCTGTTCACATAGTTTTCTTTATTTACTTATTTTGTGCATTTGATTATTTCTTTACTTATTTATTCATCCATATTTTATTTATTCAATTGCTTATTCATTTATTTGTAATTTTTATTAATTATTGTGCGGAAACAAGTGTTAGGGTATTTTTAATTGTTAAGGCTTAGCATGCAGCCAGTGTCGGAGTAAACATGTAAATTAGTATAGGATATCAACCAAAATATTTTATAGTGTAAGGTTCCTGTTAGTGTTCATGTATTCATCATCGCTACTACTATCATGATCATCTTCTTGGCCGCCATCATCATAGTCTGGAAATTGCCACGTCATTGGCATGAAATTAAGGAGGAGGGGATGATATAAAAAGGGATTCCCCAATAGGGTACAGCTCTTGTATAATTTAAAGTCCGGAGGAGTGAAGTTAGAGTGTCGGTACGCGGGATAGTTCGTCAACATACTACCCGCGATAGTTCCAAAAGTTTTAAAAAGAAAGAACTGTCAAAAGTTTATAAAATTAAAACTTACAATCTAACATTAGAACCTACAGTTAAAAAACAAAATCCACAGTTTAAAATACCATTAAAAGGTTTCACCTATAGTTAAACTAAATCTAAAGTACGGATCATCGTGATATCACCACTAACGGTTGGAAAAGTGCACCAAGTATTTTAAAGTTACTTCTGACCGCGCTAGTTTCTCGATGATTATAAAACCGTACTTTGGAATCAAGCGAGCAAGTGATGGACAGTAGACTGCAGTGTAAGAAGTGGTTAGCCGGAAAGTAGTGTGAATGAAGATCAATGGTATCTGACAAATCTGGAGCGCTTTGCAGCCTCTATGGGGTGCTAGCTCGCTTGATTAGCCACTATGTGAAAACGTGCGCGAAATTGCACCACTCCCCGGACAGGGACTTTGGCCTCCGTCACCATAGGCCACACCGACACGTGAACGCTCTCTAGCCGAGAATTAATAGAAGTGATTCCCTGTGAGTAAGCCAAGAAGACCCTAAGAAGAAGAAGAATAGCTGTAGCAGTTTCGAGTTTCTGTGGAGGAGTCGTCCAGTATGCATGCCAACGATTCCTGCATCGGCCGCAACGGTGAGCTCACGAAAGAAAAAAAAAAATTGATAATTCAAATTAAAAGTTTCTTTGAGTCAATCCATTGAAATTAGCTTTAATAAATTTGTATGGCCTGCTAAATTCTAACTGTAGTTGTTTCACGTTAATTGTTTAAAAGAAATCTTGTTCTCCGCCATTTTGTTCTGTATAGTCCGCCTTGCCACCAATTATAAAGGAAGAAATATCCGGGAGAATCGAGTTGGAAAACGACCCTGAAGTGAAACCGTGTTGAGGACCACTGCTCCTATGGTAATACCGTTACAGGGGTTCTCAACCGGTTTCCACAAAGTTTCACTTAGTATCAGCTTCCAGTGCCGAAAAAAGCTAACTTCGTGGCTGCAGATCACAAGTTCTGAACTCAAGGTCGGTTTCGATGACTCAGGCTATCCCAAAACCATCTCACCATGTCTCTTGATCTTTAAGAATATGTTATGGATATGGTTGAATATATATCCAAGCTTAGAGTGACGAAAAAGCTTGCATGGTAACTGTAGATTGCACGTTTCGGCCTCTTGGATGATCTAGTACATCTCGAAAAAATATTTTTCAACTTATTTTGTCAGTTCTCCATTATTAATCACGAAAACAAATGGAACATATCAAATTTACTGCGTAATACCGCTTAGAAAAATTTGGGCCTGAAAGGGTTAATTCACCTGGTTGAAAAAAATAAATATTGCACACTTTCATACACTGTCACGGAACAAATAGTTTTTGAGATTTTTGGACCATGCCATTCATGAGAAATTGCAGTACTGGTTGTAAGTTAAGCAGGGGTGCCCAAAACCAGGCAACTTTCCCTACCTCTCATCACTTTGAGGAATATGTGTTGCAAATTATGCCATTTGACATTTTCATCCTACCAAGCATTTACAAAGGGATGATAAGCCCTTAAGCCTATTCGATGTTTTCATTAATATAAACAAGATATCGAACCGTTTCAACGTGTAGATGCAACTAGCTACATTTCACAATCAGCTCCTATTCAAAACAACAAAGTTTTTATGACTTTCTACGCCCGAATGGTAATGTAAAATAATTTAAGGTTCCACCAAACACACGCGACGCGACAGTAGCGACGCGATTCTATCACTTGGCGACAGCGATTCTGTCGCCGTTGGTATGGAAGCGTAAATAGAACATTGCCTGCAGCGACCCAACGATAGAATCGCTGCGACTAGTTGTCGCCGTCGCGGCGATGAAATCTCTTAGGTTTGGGGGAGCCTTTAATTGCATGTTAAATAATGGTGAACGCATGGTTGTTTGTTTTGTCTTAATGGATTGAACGGCAATCTTAATACGGGTGGAGGTGAATAATTCGCAAATCGTTGAATTTTAGTGAAAATAAAAGGATTGCGCTCAACTTTCTATAGCAGCTCAATGATGAATAACTATTAGTATTTAACTAATGATGAAGTGTGATGGTTTTATTCGTTCATAAATGTCCCTCAAACGATTAGGGTAAAATGTCCTATCGTTGTGGTATGTCCTAATGTTGCGGTAGTGTTTGAAAAGTCCATCCTGGATATAATAGCACCAAAACAATTGTGGATCCGCTAAAACTTTTCGAATCAACCACTAGAATACATTTTGTTTGACACAATTCCGTCCAAAATGATGAAAAAACAACAGTTTTCATTAAAAAAAATTGCGCCTTTTGAGCCTATTATTGCGGTAGTGCTAAAAAAAATAAAAAAAAAATATCGCAATGATACGTCCTATTATTGCGGTAGTTTGTTTTTATTGTGGTAAAAGCAAAACAACATAAGTTTATATATACGAAACTAGTGTTAACGAGCATCCTATTCGACTACTGCAATCGCAAGGATGTTAACGATCATTCAATATTTGCGTTCGATCATTTAGTAGTTTGTCAATAACTCATTCTAGAAGCTGAATTTCAAAATATGTTGTATGGTGGACTTGTAGTGCGAAGGTTTTTCTACAACTCTGCCTAATGGTTCGTTGTTTGAATTCCACTAGTAACGGAGTTATAGCTATAGTTTCAGTAACTTAGACTAAATGATAACAAAATTCCAATCATATAGTTTGAGTTACTACAACTAGCGCTCTAACTCTGTTATTAGTTCAATTCTAATAACGATCCATTAGGCAAAGTTGTAGAAAACCCTTCGCACTAGAAGTCCACCATACAACATATTTTGAAATTCAGCTTCTAGAATGTGTTATTGACAAAATACTAAATGATCGAACGCAAATTACTGAATGATCATTAACATCCTTGCTGCAATGTGAGAAAAGATAAGCAGTTCATTTTTAAAGAATTTTCGAAATCAATTTTGTTTTGACGCGGTGCTTATCCCCTCCATAATAGGTCTTTTTACCCTATATGATTTTATGAGTGAGGCAATTTGCGGTATGCACTGTTCGCCCCTAATTGTGTTTGCAGTGAGCGCACTTGCTATCGAAAAATGAAACAATTTTCCTACAATGTGGTTAACACATAACATACTCCACATATGCTTCAGACAAGCCAAGAAAAGTTTAAACAGCCCTTTTTTATCTTACATGGTCCTATTGTTCCCACTTTTTTCCCCACTACGCATTCGAATTCTTACTTTGCTCAAACTGTCCTTAAATTTGAGATCGCCTTCCAGAAAAAGCTTCCGTCCCTCGATGGTTCCTTGCATGGGCAAACACAGATCGAACATCGTGCTGTACTGTCTGACCATTTTGTCCAAGTTTTCGTTGTTGGAGTCCACCACATCGTACGACTCGATGCGGGCGTTGATACCCTTCAGCCGTTCGTTCTCCTGTCGGGTAGTTAGATGCGCATTGACGCCGGCCACAAACACTTCCACCGAGTGGATCTATCCGGGGGTTGAAAATTACGAATGGCAAGAGAGCAAAAAAAAAAAATCAATTTCAGTAATGCGATCGAAAGACCGTCTCCGCCGCAGTCGACTATAAAAACACTTACCATCTCGTCAATCGCTTCACCTTCATTCTCGTCGGCTATGTGCTTCCTGATGGCTGCCAGTAGCAAACCGTACTTCGTTAACCTTTGCATGGGCCTGACTAGAATGTCAGCCAGCCGAAGCCTGGTGGGACCACCGCATACACCGGATAGAGAGGATAAGGGCGAAAATCAACATCAAACAAATCGACCAACCCAAATAACCCCAAAATCAATTAGCCGTATGATGGATTAATGGTAGCAGCAAGTCAAGCTTCGGCATAGGGATTCCCGAACCGTTTGCAAAGCTTCAATATCCGTTCAGTTTAATGTTGCTTTTATTTCACATTTTTTACTGATTGGAAAAAATGCAGATTTCTTAAATTTCCTACTTCCCAAGTATTTCCAAATTATTAATTTTTTTTCACGAAAATTACATTGCGTAGGTAATTAAACTATTCAAATTATCAATTGAAAAATTATTTTTTATGGAATTGAAAACATAAATATAAAACTCAAATTTAGCAACAATTTGATTCACTCGTAACGGAAAACGGTTTGGAATCCCTATGCTTGAGCCATAAAGCTGCTGTCGCGGTGGTGGCGGTGGTGTCGAAATCGAAACTGAACTAGATCTCCACTCACCGGTTGCACATTTTCTGCGACTCACACCACGCGCAGTAAGACATGAAGAGCGAGTTGTTTTGGTACAGCTCCTTGCAGTAGTACTGGCAAGTGCTCTGCTCCGCACAGTACTTGGTGTAGGGGGTGAAGATGACGGGGAACTCCATAAAACCGTCCCTAAATTTGTAAACGCTCATCGGTTCTTTGGTTTCCACGCTGTCTTTAACCTGCCAGTGGTTGATCGATTGATGGTGGGAAAGGAGAAGACCCAAATGTTATTGAGCGAACGTGACGGCAGCGCTGAGCTGGTAAATCACCGCATTCAATTGGATTAGAGATACTCACCATCGGGTACAGGTACGAGGTCCAGAATTTCAGGTTCGACTCGCATATATCGCGTATGTTGGAAAACAGCTTGTTCTGATCAACATCGGTAAGGATGTTGTGCGATTGAATATCCTCCAGGCAGGCTAAAAATAGCTGTTGAAGAAAGATGGTTTTAAGCATGCCAGACTGCAGTAATGTAATTGAATATAGCCGATGGGGGTTGAAGCTGTCCGGCGGTCAGGTGGGAATGATTGGAAGTCAGAGCACAGCTTTTGCACATCAGGTGAATTAAACGTGCGGAATGTTTGTTTTCATATGATTATATAAATAGCAAAGTAACAATGGGAAACCGTGTGTAGGGGAACTAGGTTTAAAATGCGCCAGTCAGCTAATACGGATCATTGCATTTTCTGGGTTAATAGCCTAAATTAAGTTACAAAACCGATGGCAGCTGACGCCCAAACATATTTTTAGATTTTATATATAATTAATAATAATAGTCAAGACATCTAAAATAAAATTGTTAAAAATAAATTTGTTTTTTTTTCCACCTTTTGATAAAATTTAGGGTTCCATTGCACTAGATAAAAACATTTTTTTCGATAATCTTTGCACATGTCTGGAAAAACAAATTAGTGAAGATTGTGCCAAGTTACTAAAAAGTTAACTTTACTACATTTTTAATAGAAGAACGCACATTTTATTAAAACCTCTGCATGCAGGATAAAACGCGCTCTTCTGATGTGCTTGACTATGGATGTCATAGTTTGAGAAGGGCGTGTGCCAATAACAATTTATTTTTAAATAATTATCAATTAAAAAGTAAAAAAGTAAGAATTGAAAAGTGAGAAAATAAAAGTGAAAAGTGATGAGAAGAGAGAAGTGAGAACAACAAGAACTCCACTGAAAAGCCCTCAATAGTTTTATAATCAATTGTGAATTGTAAGCTGAGATTTGGGATATGAGAACTGAAGAGTGAGATGGGAGAAACGAGAAAAGGGAAGAGAAGTGAGAAGCGATAGGCAAGCAGTAAGAAGTGCGAAATAAGATGAGATGAATGAAAAGCGAGATGCAAGTAGTAGAAGGTGAGAAGTAATAAGCGAGATACTTTGTGTGAGATATGAGCAGTAAAAAATTATGAAGAGGAATATGACAATTGATAAATGAGATGTGAGAAGTGAGAAACGAGAAGTGAGAGGTGCAAGGTAAAAGGAGTTAAATTGTAGAATACAGAAAAAAAGCGAGAAGAGAGGCGAAGAGAGAGAAGTAAATTGTGTGGAGACTACTCAGAATAGAGTTTTTTTTCAGCATAGATTTTTGTTCATCCAAGAAATTCCTGGAGTAAGGGCTAAAGATCTACAAGCGTAGCTTAAGATCATTCGGACTGTTTCAATTATGGCGCATGTCCTTCTGGATGTGTAGAATAGAATGAGCCAACGTAAGAGATTCTGGATCATTCAAGAAATTCCTGGAGTTGGGCCTTATGACCTACACGCGCAGATGTATCGGACTGTTTTAAATGTGATGCCCTTTTGGATGTGTAGAATAGAATAAGTCAGCGAGAGAGGTTCTCGGTCATCCAAGAAATCCCTGGAGTTAGGTCCTCAGAGCTACACGCGTAATCAAAGATCAATCGGACTGTTTTAAATGTGGTACGTGCCCTTTTGGATGTGAAGAATAGAATAAGTCAACGGCAGAGGTTTTCGGTCATCCAAGAAATCCCTGGAGTTAGGTCCTCAGATCTACACGCGTAACTAAAGTTCAGTTGGACTGTTTTAATTATGGCACATGTCATTTTGGATGGTTAGAATAGAATGAGGCATCGTTAGAGATTCTGGGTGGTTCAAGAAAGCTCTGGAGTTAGGCCTTTTTATCTACACGCGTCACTTTGAGATTTATCGGTCTATTTTAAATGTGGTACATGCCCTTTTGGATGTGTAGAATAGAATAAGTCAGTGGCAGAGGTTCTTGATTATCCAAGAAATCCCTTGAGATTGGCACACAAGTCTACACGAGTAACGGAAGATAAATCGATCGATTTTCAATGTGGTACATGCTCATTTTTAATTATAGAATATGATGTATCTACGGCATAGGTTGTCGGTTATCCAAGACATACCTAGAGCAAAGCCGTAAGATCTACTACAAAACAAAAGTTAATTGCCCTTTGTGGTGCATAAACACAGGGCATGTATCATATTTGAAATAATCCAATTGCTCTATGGTTACTTATGTACATCTAAAGGCCTTATTCCAGGAATTTCTTGGTCGATCAAAAACCTATGCTGGGAACGCGTTCTAGTCTATGTATCATAAAGGGCATGTGCCAGTTTTGGAACAATTCATTTGATCTATGGTTACGCATGAAGACCTAAGGGCTTATTCCAGGAATTTCTTGGACGACCAAGAACCCATGCTTGGAACGTGTTATATTCTATGCATCACAAAGGGCATGTATCCTATTTAAATCAATCCAATTGATCTATGGTGACACATGTAGATCGATAGGCCTTATTCCAGGGATTTATTGGTCGACCAAAAACCTAAGTTGGGAACGCGTTCTATTCTATGTTTTATAAAAGGCATGTGCCAGTTTTGAAACAATCCATTTGATATATAGTATCGCATGTAGACCTAAGGGCTTATTCCAGGAATTTCTTGGACGATCGAGAACCTATGCTTGCAACGCGTTCTATTCTATGCATCACAAAGGGCATGCTCCATATTTGAAACAATTCAAGTAACCTTTGGTTACGCATGTAGATTTAAAGGCTTATTCCAGGAATTTCTTGAGCAACCAAGAACCTATGATTGGGACGCGTTCTATTCTATGCATCACAAAAGGCATGTACCATATTTGAATCAATCCAATTGATTTCTGGTTACACATGTAGATCGAAAGGCCTTATCCCATAGATTTCTTGGACTTCCATTATATGCATCACAAAGGGCATGTACCATATTTGAAACAATCCAAGTAATCCTTAGTTCCGCATTTAGACCTAAACGCCTATTCCAGGGATTTCTTGGATGGCCAAGAACTCATACTGTGATCACATTATGTTCTGTGCATCATAAAGGGCAAGTCCCTTTTCGCGTGTTGACCTAAAGAACTATTCCAGGGATTTCTTGGACGACCAAGAACCTATGATGTGACACGAAAATTTAGCAAAAAAAAAATAACAATTCATAAACTTTTATTCCAGTGGTAACGAGAATAGGACTTTTCTTAAATTGATACTTGATTCTTCTGTCAGTTCACTGCTGTTTGTTTACGTTTTAGCCTCGGGGTGGCGCGTTGGTCCGCATGGTTTGAATTTGCAAGAAAATGCATCGCTTCAATATAAAATCGTTTTCTCGGAATATAATTGGTTTTTTGTCCAATTTTTTATTCCGTGTTATAGATGGTAAGGATAATTAGTGGTTAGCAAATTGGAAGTACATACTTTCGATTGTTATCTTCGTTCAATTCGAAGATTTGCTTAGGGGGCGCATATTGACCGTCTCTCCCCTATATGAGTTTACCTGGACGGATAATTTTCTGTCTGATATGCACCAAATCGATTTTGGTAGAACAATCTGCATTCGATAGGAAAGTTTTGTTTCATAGCATAGTGTTCTCCAATATAAACAAGAAATCAAAATGATCTCCTATCCAAACTAAGGTTCTAATGACTTTATAACGCATTTAAAATAAGGCCGATACAAATATTTAAAATCTATTTTGTCTCCCCCCCTCGGATTTTTTTTGCCAAAAAATAATATTTTGAGGGGGCAACAAAATAAAATTTGAGGATTTTCAAAACATTCTTTAACAAATCCGAGGAGTTTTTTTAATTTTTTTCATTTTAATATTTGTAACGGCCTAAATATGTTTTAAAAAGCGGGCCTGTGGCAAAACGCCCAAATGGTGGTGTTTTTTTTTCTTCCTAAGCAATGGACGGGGAATCTGCTCAGCAGACATCCCCCACTGGGACATTGCCGCATCGCTGCTTAGTGTTCATTTAGCACTTTCACAGTTGTGAGCAGCAGGGACTATGTCCAAGGGCTTGACGATCCCTCCCCAGGCCATCTGCGAGTTGTGGCGCCTGCCTAGGATGCGGTGGGGTTTGACAGTGGGCCCTGTTAAACCTCTATAAAAAGCTGCATGTATCCGCAAGTAGGCTCCGCCAAAGCGACCGTGTGCCGCTCAAAGCGCACAAGCCCAAGTCCTGGTGTTAGGTGGGACGCTAAACAGCCCTGACACGACGGCCCTCCGACGAGACAGGAGGTTTGCGCAGGCCCAATAAGCCGCCTTTAAAAACAACTATTACGAACGACATAGAAGATAATACGACTCGATACAATCGGCAACGACTTAGGCGACGAATAAAGGATCACGATTGGAAGCTTGGAACATGGAACTGCAAGTCGCTAGGCTTTGCAGGTTGCGATAGGATAATCTACGATGAATTACATCCCCGCAACTTCGATGTCGTAGCGCTGCAGGAAATCTGCTGGACAGGACAGAAAGTGTGGAAAAGCGGGCATCGAGCGGCTACCTTCTACCAAAGCTGTGGCACCACCAACGAGCTGGGAACCGGCTTCATAGTGCTGGGAAAGATGCACCAACGCGTGATTGGGTGGCAGCCAATCAACGCAAGGATGTGCAAGCTGAGGATAAAAGGCCGTTTCTTCAACTATAGCATCATCAACGTGCACTGCCCACACGAAGGGAGATCCGACGACGAGAAAGAAGCGTTCTATGCGCAGCTGGAGCAGACATACGATGGATGCCCACTGCGGGACGTCAAAATCGTCATCGGTGACATGAACGCTCAGGTAGGAAGGGAGGAAATGTATAGACCGGTCATCGGACCGGATAGTCTGCATACCGTATCGAACGACAACGGCCAACGATGCATAAACTTTGCAGCCTCCCGCGGAATGGTAGTCCGAAGCACTTTCTTCCCCGTAAGAATATCCACAAGGCCACATGGAAATCACCTAACCAAGTAACGGAAAACCAAATCGACCACGTTCTAATCGACGGTAAATTCTTCTCCGACATCACGAACGTACGCACTTACCGCAGTGCGAATATTGAATCCGACCACTACCTCGTCGCAGTATGTCTGCGCTCAAAACTCTCGACGGTGATCAACACGCGTCGGAGTCGTCCGCCGCGGCTTAACATTGGGCGGCTACAAGACGGTAGACTAGCCCAAGACTACGCGCAGCAGCTGGAAGTGGCACTCCCAACGGAAGAGCAGCTAGGCGCAGCATCTCTTGAAGATGGCTGGAGAGATATTCGATCCGCCATTGGAAGCACCGCAACCGCTGCACTAGGCACGGTGGCTCCGGATCAGAGAAACGACTGGTATGACGGCGAATGTGAGCAGTTAGTTGAGGAGAAGAATGCAGCATGGGCGAGATTGCTGCAACACCGCACGAGGGCGAACGAGGCACGATACAAACGGGCGCGGAACAGACAAAACTCGATTTTCCGGAGGAAAAAGCGCCAGCAGGAAGATCGAGACCGTGAAGAGACGGAGGAACTGTACCGCGCTAATAACGCACGAAAGTTCTATGAGAAGTTGAACCGTTCACGTAAGGGCCACGTGCCACAGCCCGAGATGTGTAAGGACATAAACGGGAACCTTCTTACGAACGAGCGTGAGGTGATCCAAAGGTGGCGGCAGCACTACGAAGAGCACCTGAATGGCGATATGGCAGACAACGGTGGCGGTATGGTAATGAACCTAGGAGCACGCGCGCAGGACATGCGACTTCCGGCTCCGAATCTCCAGGAAATCCAGGAGGAGATCGGTCGGCTGAAAAACAACAAAGCCCCTGGAGTTGACCAACTACCAGGAGAGCTGTTTAAACACGGTGGTGAAGCACTGGCTAGAGCGCTGCACTGGGTGATTACCAAGGTTTGGGAGGATGAGGTTCTGCCGCAGGAGTGGATGGAAGGTGTCGTGTGTCCCATCTACAAAAGGGCGATAAGCTGGATTGTAGCAACTACCGCGCAATCACATTGCTGAACGCCGCCTACAAGGTACTCTCCCAAATTTTATGCCGTCGACTAACACCAATTGCAAGAGAGTTCGTGGGGCAGTACCAGGCGGGATTTATGGGTGAACGCTCTACCACAGACCAGGTGTTCGCCATACGTCAGGTATTGCAGAAATGCCGCGAATACAACGTGCCCACACATCATCTATTTATCGACTTCAAAGCCGCATATGATACAATCGATCGGGACCAGCTATGGCAGCTAATGCACGAAAACGGATTTCCGGATAAACTGATACGGTTGATCAAGGCGACGATGGATCGGGTGATGTGCGTAGTTCGAGTTTCAGGATTCTCGAGTCCCTTCGAAACCCGTAGAGGGTTACGGCAAGGTGATGGTCTTTCGTGTCTGCTATTCAACATCGCTTTAGAGGGAGTAATACGAAGGGCAGGGATTGACACGAGTGGTACGATTTTCACGAAGTCCGTCCAGTTATTTGGTTTCGCCGACGACATTGATATCATGGCACGTAACTTTGAGAGGATGGAGGAAGCCTACATCAGACTGAAAAGCGAAGCTAAACGGATTGGACTAGTCATCAACACGTCGAAGACGAAGTACATGATAGGAAGAGGCTCAAGAGAGGTCAATGTGAGCCACCCACCACGAGTTTGTATCGGTGGTGACGAAATCGAGGTGGTTGAAGAATTCGTGTACTTGGGCTCACTGGTGACCGCCGATAACGATACCAGCAGAGAAATTCGGAAACGCATAGTGGCTGGAAATCGTACGTACTTTGGACTCCGCAAGACGCTCCGATCGAATAGAGTTCGCCGCCGTACCAAACTGACTATCTACAAAACGCTTATAAGACCGGTAGTTCTCTACGGACACGAGACCTGGACGATGCTCGTGGAGGACCAACGCGCACTGGGAGTCTTCGAAAGGAAAGTGTTGCGTACCATCTATGGTGGGGTGCAGATGGCGGACGGTACGTGGAGGAGGCGAATGAACCACGAGTTGCATCAGCTGTTGGGAGAACCATCCATCGTTCACACCGCGAAAATCGGAAGACTGCGGTGGGCCGGGCACGTAGCCAGAATGTCGGACAGTAATCCGGTGAAAATGGTTCTCGACAACGATCCGACGGGAACAAGAAGGCGAGGTGCACAGCGGGCAAGGTGGATCGATCAGGTGGAGGACGACTTGCGGACCCTCCGCAGACTGCGTGGTTGGCGAAGTGCAGCCATGAACCGAGCTGAATGGAGAAGTCTTTTATGTGCAGCACAGGCCACTCCGGCCTTAGTCTGATGATAAATAAAACAGTTGTGAGCTGCGAGGTTACCATTTCGGCATTCGTATATCATGAGGCTATCACGATGATGCTTTTATGTCCAGGGAAACCGAAAATTGCCTACACCTGCACCGGAAATAGAACCCAGCCACCCTCAGCATGATCTTGCTTTGAAGCCGCGCATCTTACCGCACGGCCAAGGAGAGCCCACATAATGGAGATCAAAGGGCTATATTTCAGGGAGTTTGAAGACCTTGGAAGTAATAATTACCTTGACATGTATTCCACATATTTTAGCCATTAATCTTCGAAATAAGTCATGAATATATTATCGACCACCTAATTGTATGAAGCCGGCCCAAAGTGCGCTGGCGTGGGTAGATGGATTAAAACTATTGGAAGGTTGTTGATAGTGATTGGTGATAATTATTGAAAAATAAATAAATAATTAAATAAATAAATCGGTTCTTGTCAGAACCACCAATCAATTTGGAAGAAGGTAAACGACTGCTGTACTGTGCCTGTAGCAAATTCATTACCAGTGAAATATTTCTTGCCAGATTCTAAGTTTTGTTGCATTGTGATGGTGATTATAATAAGTATTATTGAGATGAGTAAAAAGAGATTTGATCCGAGATGATCTTTCTTCATACTAGATTTAAATCTAATCATAAGAATACGTTAAGAAATGATCGACATTTAAGTCTTCAACCCTATCATTTTTTTGTGACGGTCGCATTTTCCAAATTCTGAAATGTAGGTACCCCCATATCCGTATAGAAAACAAAGACGTAGTCCTACGTCAATAAGTTTCTAGAACAGCGGTTCTCAACCTTCTACTTGAGAGGTACCCCTTGGAACTTTTGCATTGATTGAGGTACCCCCTCTCGAAATTAGGCTTCCAATCCTTTTGAAAGAATAATACCGAGCTCTTTGAAGGAAAGCTCCTTTAAGCTTTTGAATCCCTTTGAAGTAGACTTCCGCGCCTCTTCATTAGAGGCTTCTGAGCCTCTTGTAGAGAGGCTTCCGAGCCTCTTGAAGGCGGTTTTTGAGCCACTAAAAAAGGAGGCTTCTTTTGCAGCTTAAAACGACGCTTCCAAGCCTCTTGAATGAGAGCTTCCGAGCCTCTCGAAAGCAGCCTCCCGAGCCTCTTGAAAGGAAGAGGCTTCCGAGCCTCTTGAAAGGACGCTTCTCAGCCTCTTAGAAGGAGTTTTGAGCCTCTTGAAAGGATGCTTTTAAGTCTCTTGAAATGTGGCTTCCTACCCTCTTGAAAGGAGCCTTCCGAACCTTTTGGAAGGAGGCTTTTAAGCCTATTGAAAGGTGGCTTCTGAGTCTGGAAGAAGGTTTTTGAGCCTCTTGAAAGGATCTTGAAAGGTGACTTTCCCTATTGGAAAGAGGCTTCCGAGCCTCTTGAAAAAAGGGTCCGAGCATTTTGAAAGAAGGCTTCCGAGCCTTTTGGAAGAAAGCTTCCGAGCCTTTTGGAAGAAGGCTTCCCAGCCTCTTAAAAGGATGTTGAAAGGAGGAGGCTTTTGAGCCTCTTAAAAGGAGATTTCTGAGCCTCTTAAAAGTAGGCTTCTGAGCCTCTTGAAAAGAACCTCTTGAAAAGATATTGAAAGGAGGCTTCCGAGCATCTTCAAAGGAGGATTTTGAGTCTCTAGAGAAGGAGGATTTTGAGCCTCTTGAAAAAGGCTTCCAAGCCTCTTGTAAGGCTTCCGAGCATCTTGAAAGAAGGCTTCCGAGCCTCTTGAAAGGACACAGAGGGATGCTTTTGAGCCTCTTGAAAGGATGCTTTTGAGTCTCTTGAAAGGGATTTTTGAGCCTCTTGAAGGATGCTTCCGAGCATCTTGAAAATAGGCTTCCGAGCCTCTTGAAAGGAAGTTTCCGAGCCTCTTGAGAGGCTTCCGAGCCTTTTGAAAGAAGGCTTCCGAGCCTCTTGAAAGGAGTCTTCCGAGCCTTTTAAAAGGACGCTTCCGAGCCTCTTAGAAGGAGGCTTTTTAGCCTCTTGAAAGGATGCTTTTGAGCCTCTTGAAATGAGGCTTCCGAGCCTCTTGAAAGGAGCCTTCCGAGCCTCTTAGAAGAAGGCTTCTGAGCCTGAAAGGAGGTTTTTGAGCCTATTGAAAGAAGACTTTTGAGCCTCTTGAAAGTAGTCTTTTGAGCCTCTTTAAAAGAGGCTTCCGAGCCTCTTGAAAAGATATTGAAAGGAGGCTTCCAAGCCTCTTCAAAAGATATTGAAAGGAGGCTTCCGAGCCTTTTGGAAGGAGGCTATTGAGCCTATTGAAAGGAAGCTTCTGAGCCTGGAAGGAGGTTTTTGAGCCTTTTGAAATGATCTTGAAAGGAGACTTCCAAACCTCTTGAAAAGAGGCTTCCGAGCCTCTTGAATGAAGGCTTCCGAACCTTTTGAGAGCAGGCTTCCGAGCCTTTTGGAAGAAGGCTTTCCAGTCTCTCAAAAGGATGTTGAAAGAAGTCTTCCGAGCCTCTTGATAGGAGCCTCTTGGAAGGAGGCTTTTGAGCCTCTTGAAAGGAGAATTCTGAGCCTCTTAAAAGTAGGCTTCTGAGCCTCTTGAAAACAGCCTCTTGAAAGGATGTTAAAAGGAGGCTTCCGAGCCTCTTCAAAGGAGGATTTTGAGCCTCTAGAAAAGGAGGATTTTGAGCCTCTTGAAAGGAGGCTTCCAAGCCTCTTGTAAGGCTTCCGAGTCTCTTGAAAGAAGGCTTCCGAGCCTCTTGAAAGGACACTTTAGAGCCTCTTAGAGGGAGGCTTTTGAGCCTCTTGAAAGGATGCTTTTGAGTCTCTTGAAAGGGATTTTTGAGCCTCTTGAAAGGAGGCTTCCGAGCCTCTTGAAAATAGGCTTCCGAGCCTCTTGAAAGGAGGTTTCCGAGCCTCTTGTGAGTCTTCCGAGCCTCTTGAAAGAAGGCTTCCGAGCCTCTTGAAAGGAGTCTTCCGAGCCTCTTGAAAGGACGCTTCCGAGCCTCTTAGAAGGAGGCTTTTGAGCCTCTTGAAATGATGCTTTTGAGCCTCTTGAAAGGAGCCTTCCGAGCCTCTTGGAAGAAGGCTTCTGAGCCTGGAAGGAGGTTTTTGAGCCTATTGAAAGAAGACTTCTGAGCCTCTTGAAAGTAGGCTTCTGAGCCTCTTCAAAAGAGGCTTCCGAGCCTCTTGAAAAGATATTGAAAGGAGGCTTCCGAGCCTCTTGAAAAGATGTTGAAAGGAGGCTTCCGAGCCTCTTGAAAGGAGGCTTCTGAACCTCTTGAAAAGAAGGCTTCTGAGCCTCTAGCAAAGAAGTCTTTTAAGCTTAATGAAAGGCAGGCTTCCGAGCCCCTTGAAAGGAGGATTTTGGGCCTCTTAAAAGGGAATTTTGAGCCTCTTGAAAGGATGCTTCCGATCCTCTTGAAAATAGGCTTCCGAGCTACTTGGAAAGAGGCTTTTCAGCCACTTGAAAGGAGGTTCCCATGCCTCTTAAAAGGAGGCTTCCGAGCCTCTAGAAAGAAGGCTTACGAGCCTCTTGAAAGGAGGCAACCTAATCACTTGAAAGGAGGCTTCCGAGCCACTTGTAAGAAGGCCTTCAAGCTGCTTGGAAGAAGGCTTCCGAGATGCGTAGAAGGATGCTTATAATCCTCTTGCAACGAAGCAACCGAGCATTAGTGAAAAAAAATTATTTTGTTCATTCGACGTTTTGCTCGTTCCGCAGCCCTATATACATTGTACTGTTCCGCAGCCCTATATACATTGTACTGTTCCGCAGCCCTATATACATTGTACTGGTTGTGGAAGGCAGAATTCAATTGGGATTTATTGATCGCATTGCATATTATGTACAATATAAATTTTTGAATTAAAAATACACAATTATCAAAACTATATCGATGGGTTTTCATTGGAATTGTAATACGTCTGCCATTACGCATTTTTATCAGGGGTACATGTACCCCAGGTTGAGAACCGCTGCTTTAGAATATAAACTAAACAAAATACTTTAAACTTTATGTATTTTAACCTTGTTACATTTTCCCCTAAGACGCTCAATATTAATTATTTCATAAACATTGTAATTTACGTAGTGCGACATACAATCCGCAACGCGATTACGACGGACCAAATAAGTTCATAAATATGAATTGGTTTTTGATAGAGATCCGACGGTATAAAATAAAATAATATAAGCTAACTTGGTGTGTAACAACCGACAGCTACAAAACGTTACAAAATGGCTCTAAATCATAAGCGTGTTAGCAACTAATCTTGTAATCATTTAGCTTATGCTGCTTCTCATTGCAAAAATAACGCATAAATTGTGCTCTTGTTCGTCTGGATTTGGAAAGAAAATTGATGCTATGATAAGTAAGATACGAGTATTTCGCTTATTGGTCATGGGTGACTTCCTGTCAATCGAACTTAACCGCTGGTCATTCACAAGTTTCATCCGGTCACGCACAGATCACTTACGGAAGCTCGATTAAGCTAGTAGTCAATAGCATTGATTAACCCGTGAAACGTGAGATAGGAAAGGAAGTCTAAGTTGACTCGTATGTCCACTATTGCCCCGTTCAAACTGTGGCAGAATATGATTAGAAAAGATTCACAGTGAACCTAATTGGTGCGTAATATAATTAGAACTTTTCTACACTCATTTAACCACTCGGTCAACCAATCTGTGGAACTAATAAACACCCTCACCATCATCATTAGCTACAAGACGACAATTTCATGACCCTGTGATTCGGGCCAATGGAGACGTCTGTTGACGCATGTAGCGGGTCAGCACGTGCCATGAAATTGAATTGAAAACTACATATGTTCGTGTTAGAGGAGCAAACGAATCTACGATGCGATGGAAGTGTATGGATGGTAGAGGTGTGCTTTTCACTGCTGTTCGGCTCCCGCCAGACACAACCCAAATGAGATTAACATTAGGCCAAACTTACATCTGTAACAGTCTGCAGGGCCAGGATGTAGTAAACTTCCGTCGTTACCAATTCCCAAATGGCAGATTGAATTTTCGTCTCCGTTTCGCTCATTCCTGTGAGTGACAGTAAGGGGCAGACATGGTCAGTTAGTTTACCTTTAACTTTAAAAGATGTATTCAAGAAAAAAGTATTTAACTCACCATTGTAGTTGACAATATCCGTCCAAGATTGAGGTAAATTTTTAAGGCCTTCTAAAGCTTCTAAATACTCTGGTTTATCGAAATTGCTGGCGGAAGACGTCAGTTTCGGAATGCCCTTATTGTAGCTGTCCAGCAATTCGCATAGTTTTGATTTTTGTGGTCCCTGTGAGAAGTAAAGTTTTAGTTTTTTTCTTCTAATAGAGCATCTACTCATTTCTCCTTCATACCTTTGATCCGAACGATATTGTCCATTTTTGCTTCGATTGTTTGTTGGATGAAGCGGAGGATGCTTTCGGGCTTTGGTCGTACGTTTCATCGGTGGAGGTGGACGTGAAGAGACGGTTTGACGTTGACCGATAGCCTACGGAAGCTGCCTTCTGCAGTGTGTTATGACTGCCCGGCCGGCGTCCTATGCTATCCTTGTCGGAAACGATCAACGACCGACCAGCTAAGCTCGAAATGTCGGTATAGGCATCGAGTGGTCCCATGTATGGCACGCCTGGCAATGCACAGCACATGGCAATGAAATATTTGCTTAAATTACGTCTTCAATCCATGTGGCCCAGTCGTACTTACCGAGTTCCTGTGAAGTGCCGAAGCCATTGTCCGTCACACAGATTTGGGAGAAGCTGAGACTTCGTTGTGAGAGGGAAGTACGCAGGGAATCGCTGATGGGGGAGAAATCAAGAGCAGAAGAATGGAAATATAGGTCAAACTACGGATGACAATTTAAATTAATTTCTCAGTCACGGTGATCAGAACAAGATGTGGATTGGAACATCTGAGGTAAGGATCTGTTTGTTTATCCAGGCACTGCAAAAATGAAATAGTCATGCAAATCTTAGCTTTATTTTCATGTTTCTGTTGAAAGAGACAAATAAAATGGATATTTTATGTTGATGCATGGCATAGATATAGAGCACCGAAAGAGGCGATTTCAAAAACTTATTTTTCAATTGTATTTATGTAATGCCAATTTATTTCAACTAACTATTGAATATTATATGTTGGGCTAGTTTGCCACAAGAAATGTCGCCTTTCTCGCACAATAAGCTGCCGATGTCTCTAATTCAAAACCGAACTTTTGGTTGAAGGATCGTGTTCTATTTTCCGTAGCCCAGTAGTACAACGAGCTACTTATCACAAAACAAACCATGCGTTATAATCTCGCTCTAATCTGTGAAAATTCTACAAATCTAGCACAGTTGATAATCCTTTGAGTTACTAAAAAGATCGCTAAGCTTCGAGGCAGCAATTTCTCTGTTGTGCGTTGCGATGCTAGTTGAGGTCTTGAGCAAATTTTGATTTTTTTCCGCCACCCCTAAACTGCCACCAAATCCTAAATTATCAAAAAGTTGCTACATGGAAGTTGTATTTTTATTTGAAATTTGACCTGTCCCCTTCAGTATACTGTGCAAATGCCAAAAGACGCACTGAATTGAAAAACAAAGCAAAGTTCCATTTGAAATGAACAGCTGGTGAAGAAAAAGAAGCATTTAAACATATCTTCTTTATTTGTCTTCTACATAATTTCATCACTTTTTCATATTGTACGGAGTATTGAAAGTCTACTCCTGCGATTAATTAGATCGCAGTAAAAAATAAAACGCTGAGGAAAGCAAACCTCCAGCGACTAGGAGAAAAGCTACTTTGACAGTCAGTCATTTGAATTTGCTCAATCGATACTTTAGTTTAACTTTCTTTAGCAACTTTTTTCCAATTCTTCAGATTTTATCGAAGATTAGAAACATATGGGTTTTTCGGGAAAGTTTACATTAAATAATATATCCCCCCCCCCCTCCTCCTCCTCATTGGCATTACATCACCACACTGGGACAGAGCCGCCTCGCAGCTTAGTGTTCATTAAGCACTTCCACAGTTATTAACTGCGAGGTTTCTAAGCCAAGTTACCATTTTTGCATTCGTATATCATGAGGCTAACACGATGATACTTTTTATGCCCAGGGAAGTCGAGACAATTTCCAATCCGAAAATTGCCTAGACCGGCACCGGGAATCGAACCCAGCCACCCTCAGCATGGTCTTGCTTTGTAGCCGCGCGTCTTACCGCTCGGCTAAGGAGGGCCCCTAAATAATATATAGAAGTGACTAATAATTTATTTACACTGGACGATAAAATTAGAAAAAAAAAATATATTCGCGATGCTAATGAGGTGCATTTTTAGTTCCCGACATCTAAAATCGACTGGTCTCTGACGGTTGTTGTTTGATTGAGAAAATTCCGAGATTATTTGGTCACAAAGTAGGAAAGGGAGATCCTCGCTTTAACGGCGTTGAAAACCTAATTATTACGATATCTGAATGTCCCCATGAGTATTTTCTAGGCAAAAATGGGCCTCCCAGAGGAAACGATAGGTAGGGATTTTGAAACTTGTTCAGCAGCATGTAAGCAGAAAAGCAAACAGAGACGCATGGTGCATTTGAGCGATGATTCATTTAGACATTTTTATGCGAATTTCAACACATCCGTTTTAATAAATAAATGAACAAGTGCGCAAGCACTTGTATTATGGCAAACCTGAATCAAAACGCATGTTGGACACCCTCAACCATGGTTTGAACCAAATGGCAGGCATCAGATGATCCGTCACAACTAAGTTCATTGTCTTTCTTAAAACATTTTGGGTTCACTTATTTATGCTCATTTTCATTGAAACAAATTAAAAATTACTTAACTTTGATCCGTACCATGGTTTGAACATCACTGTTCATGGTTTGAACTAAATTCGTACCATGGTTTGAACTACTCACAGTTAAAAATTCTTAAAATTACACACTGTGGAAATATTTTAGCTCATATTTTTGTGTTCAATAGCCTTCAATTTTACATCCAACTTTTTCTTGTACGCAATATTGAATACAAGCTCCATAGTAACAAAGACCTGTAATTTTAAAAAGTGATGGAAAAATGAGTCGAATCAAACGGAGGCTTTTTGTTACATCAGATATGCTGTAACATTTTTATACTGTGCTGGCTAGCAGCTAGCAACTCCTTAATGTTACACTAACTACATGCATGAAACACTGAGGAAACCTATAGAAAGGCAAATTTGTTTTACTATTCACCTTTCCGCATTAGATTAGTTACTCGAAACGTGCGAAAATCGCCTTAATTATCGATATGAAATTTGAATATTTTTAATATTGGAAATGTAAACAAAAAGCTCCAAAAAGCGCATGCAGCGCCCCTAGCGGACAGCATTAGAACATGACTGCATTTATAAGTTCAAACCACGATACATTTTAGTTCAAACCATGATCAGTTTTTACCTTGTATAACTGTTACTATTTTAAATATTTAAAATTGTTTCTCAATTGTACGACGATGTAAATCGGTTACAGATAAAAATGGTTTTCTTTTGATATATTAATCTTACTCCTGTTTCATGAAATGCGTCCTTTACGAGCTTTTTGAAATTGTACCATTGGTGGGGGGAATTCAGGACGTTTTTAAATTGCTCCATTTTACTACATAAACTATATGTACGACAGTTTAAATGAACTCTATCACTTCTAGCATACCTAATTATGATATTCATATTGTTATAGGGTCAATTTCGATTTACCAAATTCAATATGAGTAAAATTCACAGATTCAGACGAATAATATAATAATAAAATTCAGCTTATCCCAGCAAGCATTTAAAGCCCTTGCGTATTATGTACGGTCCAAATTAGTTTGAAGCAGATGTTCTACACGCTTAAAATAAATCGCCGAATTCGGTAAAATTTTACCGAAATCTCAACAGCAAAACTGTTCGGTAAATAATTTTACTGATTTTCGGTGATTTTGACAGATGAACAATGGAAAAAAATTCAAAAAATCTGTAAAATAATTACCGAACAGATCTGCTTTTGAGATTTCGGTAAAATTTACCGAATACTGTGAAATGAGTTAAGTGTGTAGGTTCTCTAAATTGTCCTGGAATTCAGATCAATTGGTCTACAAGCTCAACTACGCCTGGTATTCAATCGGAATCAATCCAGCATGCCCATACAAGTCCCTAGAGCCCTTGCGTATTATGTGGTGCAGTCCAAATTGGTTTGATGTGGATGTTCTAGGTTCTTTAAATTGTTCTGGAATTCAAATATATTTGTCTACCAGGTGAAATCTACCTGGTATACAATAGGAATCAACCAAGCATGTACTTGTATGGAGCCCTACAGCCCTTGGGTATTGTGTAGAGTCTAAATAAGTTTGATTCAGATGTTCTAGATTCTCCAAATTGATCTGGAATTCTGATCACTGAGATCACTGAGTCAACTACTCCTCGCATGAAAACAAAATCAAATCAGCATATTTATACGAGTTGCTAAAGTCCTTGCGTGTTATGTGTATTTCTAATTAGTTTAATGCAGATGTTTAAGGTTAATAATGCCTGGTATCCAATCGAAATCAACCCAGCATATCCATACAAGTTCCTAGATGCCTTATGTACTATGTGCAGTCCAAATTAATTTGGTGCAGAACTTCTAGATTCTCAAAATGGTTCTGGAATTCAGATCAATTGATCTACAAGGTCTACTACGCCTGGTATCCAACCGAAAGCAATCCAGCATGCTTAATAAACAGTGTGACACTATTTCCCTTCACTCGCAGACTGTTTGGTAGTTGCCGCATAAGAGTCGCATAGCGTTCGTCCACACAGGCACAAGCCTTTCAAGAGGACCTCTTTTTTTTCTATTTGAGTGTTCGTTCGGTTCAAACGCCATTAGACACGTGGATTCCGTATCGCTCGGAAGCACATCCTTCACCACCGGGACTAGCGATGGGCCGACAAGGACTACGAGAAGGCTCATTTAGACATACGCTGAAAGTCCAACCCGTTCGCCGGAGCCTCCCACGCTAAGGGAATCGTGCTCGAAAAGGTCGGCGTCGAAGCAGTGCAGCTCAGGCCGAGTGCAGCTCATCAAGAACGGCAAGAAATCGCCGCATTCGTTCCCCAGGATGAGGACTACATTGAACTACATTGAACTGCATTGAGGAAAACAACGAGGTCCTGGTATCTGGTTTCAGTCGAACAAGGAGAAGAAGGAACGTCCACGATCGTCCACGAATTCACTTTAAAATGTAATGTTTTATGTTTGCTTGGAAGTAATGTTACTGTAAACAAGTGAAGAAAAATCCAAATACAGGCTTATGCGATAGTTGGAACCACTTGAAAAAGAGGCTCCAAAGCCACCTTACAAGAACCCCCTTTCAAAAGGCTCGGATGCCTCCTTTTTATGGCTTCGAAGCCCCTTTTTAAGAGGCTCCGTAGCCGTTTTTTGAAGAGGCTCGCAAGCCTTATTTCAAGATGCTGAGGAATATCCTTTCAAAAGTCTAAAACGCGTCCTTTTAAGACGCGCAGAAGCTTCCTTTTAAGAGTCTCGGAAGCCTTAATTGAATAGGCTTGGAAACCTCCTTTCAAGAGGCTCAAAGGCATGCTTTCAAGAGGCTCGAAAGCCTTATTTCAATAGGTTCGGAAGCCTTCCCTCAAGAGCACAGAGAGCCTTCCTCCAAGAGGATTCGTCTTTCAAGAGGCTGAAAAGCGCCTTTTCAAGACTCTCAGAAGCCTCCTTTTAATAGTTCCGGAAGCCTCATTTGCAGATGTTTGGAAGCCTCCTGCCAAGAAACTCGAAAGCTTTCACGACGCTCGTAAGCCTCCTCTTAAGAGGATCGAAAGCCCCCTCCAAGAGGCCCAGAATTCGTTTTTAAAGAAGCTGAGAACCATCCTTTGAAGAGGTTCGGAAGCCGCCTGCCAAGGAGATCTGGAGGCCCAATTTAAAAAGGCTCGGAAGCCTCTACTCTTAAGACCTGAAAGCCTCCATTCGAAAGGCTCGGAAGCCTCCTTTAAAAAGACTCGGAAGCCTCCTTTCAAAAAGCTTGGAAGCTTCCTTTCAAGAGGCTAGGGAGCTTGTTTCAAAAGGCTTGGGGGCCTCATTTCCAGAGGCTGAGAAGCATCCTTTTAAGAGGCTGAAATCCGCCCTTCCTAGATGCTCAGAAACATCCTTTTAAAAAGCTCGGAAGCCTCCTTTCAAGAGGCTCGGAAACCTCCTTTTACGAGGATCAGAAGCCTCCTTCAAAGGGGCTCGGAATTCGTCTTTCGAGAGGCTTGGATGTCTCCTTTTAAAAGGCTGAGAAGCACTCTATTACAAGGCTTAAAAGCGTTATTTTGAGACGCTCAAAAGTTTCTTCCAACAGGCTCGAATATCTCCCTTCAAAAGGCTCGGAATTCTTCTTTTAGGAAGCTTGAAAGCCTCCTTTCAAGAGGCTTAGAAGCGTCCTTTCTAGATGCTAATAAGCCTCCTTTTAAAAGTCTCCAAAAGTCTTCAAAGTCTTGTAGGAAGCTTTATGTATAAACATAATTTGCTTGAAATGTTTCACGGGGTAATGAAAATTTCAGACGACCTTTTGTAGAACCATTAGTTTTCGGTTTCGTTTTTCATTTATCTACGCCTATTTGTATTTAAATACAGCGAATACTAGGGGGTATCTCAATGAATGCAAAAGTTGGAAGGGGTACGTCTCAAGAAAAAGGTTGAAAACAGCTGTTGTAGACCAATTGATCTGAATTCCAGGACAATTTGGAGGACCTAGAACATCTGGATTAAACTAATTTGGACTGCATATAATGCGTAAGGGCTTTAGAGGCTTGCAAGGATAAGCTGGGTTGGTTTCTGTTAAGAAGTTCTTCTGAATTGGTAAATTTTACTCATATTAAATTTGATATATCAATATTTTCGCTTAGAATACGCCCGGGAACCAAATGTTTGAAATCATGATTTTAATGATTTCTTGATCGCAGTACTCGAGATGTTAACCAAGAACATATACTTCCCAACACACAATGATATCCATAAGGAACAATTTTTAATTTCAAATTTCCCCCTCATTCATTTGTCAAGCTTTTTGTATCAAACATCTAAAATTTTTGTATGAAACGTCATGCTGCTCTAAAGCACGATCTTCCCTCCCCTTAGGGACGTGACGTTCTTTGTGGATGGATCCTTACGTTCAGGTTTCCCATAATTTACGTTCCACACATATTTATTTAATAAAAACGCATGTGATGAAATTTGCATAAAAAGTTAAGTCACAAGATTATTCATCGCACACAAGTACCATGCGTCTCCATTAGAGTACCAATGGAATGTATGGGAAAAAAATTGTCATCGAATTTCAAAAAACGACATTGGTCACAAGTTTCATTACCCCAAAATATGACTTCGTGCGAAATTTGAGCTCGATCGGACATGATTTAGGGGTGCCTAAAATTCGTCAAAGTTTTTACCCATGAAACTTTTCCCAAGGGGGACAAAAGGAAAAGTCGAAAATCGAATTTTCGTTTTTGATGCCAAATAACTTAAAAATGTATCAAACGTTGAGATCTGATACTATTTAAAAACAATTATGAAAGAAATCAATTTTTTTTTTCTTAGAACATTTTTGGGACTTAAATTTTTTTTTCCATGATGAAAATTTTCTAATCGAATTTTACAACGGACGATACGCAAACGTTTTCGTAGCCAAAAATATCCCCCTATGCAAAATTTGAGCTGAATCGGACAAACGGTTTTTGCCATAAGACATTTGTGCATAAGTGCCATAAGTGCCAAAACAGTCGGATTTTTCAAAAAAATAATGTTAAAAGTTTCATGCATTTTGAGTTCTTTGGTATCAAAAACCAAAAAATTATTTCACCCTCGTAAGAAATAAAAAGTTTTGAATAATTTTGAGCACCCCTAAATCATGTCCGCTATGAAAATGTTTGCGTATCGTCTGGTGTTAAAATTCGATGAAATTTTTTTTCATCATCTGAAAACAATTGTTCTATAAGAGAAAAAATCTATTTTTCTTTTCAATTTTTTTTGAGGTTACATCAGATCTCGACGTTTCATGCATTTTTAAGTCATTTGGCATAAAAAAAAATCTATTTTCGACTTTTCTTCTGGTCCCCCCTTGGGAATTTTCATGGGTAAAAATTTCAAAACTTTGATGATAGGCACCCCTAAATCATGTCCGATTGATCTCAAATTTTACATGGGGTCATATTTTGGGGTAATGAAATTTGTGAGCAATGTCGTTTTTTGAAATTCGAAAATGTCATTTTCATTTTCACCCTGATCTCCATATGTTTTTATGCTTATGTGCTGCTGAACAGTTTTCAAAATCCCTACCTATCGTTTCCTCTGAGATTCCGATTTTTGTCTGATAAACACTCATATCGTATACGATAATTATTATAATTATAATAATAATAATTATTATTATTATAATAATAATTATTATTATAATTAGGTTTGTAGTAATAACTAAGTATTTTAACTTATCTGAAAATGCGATCATGCAAACATGCAAGTGACTCCAACGCCGTTGAAGAAAGGATCCCTTTCCTACGTTGTGACTAGGGGTGGTGGAAATTCGCGGCAAAATTTTCAAAATTCCGTGGTTAACCAATTCAGAAAATCTGAAAATTCGCGGCAATTTCGTGATGAATTATATTTCGGTACAAAAAATAAGAAAGAGAATGTAGATTCCATATTTATTTAAATTGTTTCGCTTATTAATTTTAAATTCTTGTCACAAGACGAGTTTGTACAATCCCATTCAATTCCACCACTTAATTGTACCTTGACAGATACGTATTTCGACCTCAACAGTAAGGTCGTCTTCAGTGTCTCGTACTTGAATCGACTCGAGTCAAGTACGAGACACTGAAGACAACCTTACTGTTCAGGTACAAGAAGTGAAGACATTTCACTAAAAAGCTCACAATATTTTTTTTAATCTCAAAATCTCAAATATTTTTTCTATTATTTTTTTTTTGCATTACTGGTCAAAAGCAGGTAGGTGTCGAGTAGTATTGCTTCATCTTCATCCACCACCCCTAGTTGTGACCAAACATCGTTCGGAATTTTCCCAATCAAGATGCTTCGAAAGCCGCCACATTCGCTGTTACTTCTTTTTTTCAATAACCTGAATAAGATTTGTAGGATCATTGATATAGGGTACGATTCTTAGACATTAAAACATAATAAAAAATATTAATCTGCAGTGATCAGTGGTTAAAAATAGATAATTAGATATAAAAATTGGGGACATGTCATATTTAATTGCAATTTAGTTCTTCTTAGTTGCTGAAGACTTAACATTAGAAAAGATAGGCACGTATTATCCATTTTTCATCATATTCAAGAGGTAATATAATTGTGATTTATTAAAATAGTATGATAACAAACTTTGAGATGAATTGGTAAAAGTGGGTTTGAATTACATAGAATCCGGGCCGGATTGAGCCGGAAGGGTGCCCCGGGGCCGCAATATCGAATGTTTCCGGAAAGTTTGTCAATGCAAATGCAATTTTAAATAACAGCATATTTGATATATTTATTTTGATAGAGAGTGAAATTAGACTGTGGCAAACAAGGTGCCAAATTACAAAATTCTGTTTAACATATTGTTCTCAAATTTTAGCAGTACTTACGTGCCCGGACTTCAAATCTCAACGGTAACCATTCGATTTAAGAAGTCGAGCACTACAAATGGAACGCATGAGAATCTTGAATACGAATTTACTGTTGATGTTATTATTCAATTTAAACTGCTAGCTGTTCATTTCAGATCCGCCGAATCGTCAAATCAAGCGTAAAATAATAATTACAACTTCGTTGACTGAAGATAAACTGTGTGCGGTGCTCACAAGAACGCAATGTGGCTTAGTAACAAGGCTTAGTGGCCACATTTGGATCCTGAAAACTTTGTCCTATACTATTGCATATTTAATACCCCATTGACTAGGACATTTTGTCTTCTTCCCGGTGCCTAAAAGTTTGTTTATACTTATCTTGTGTTCAAGCAGATCCGTAACCTCGGCAACCGCCAAACCTAGACCCATGCATGTGTATGATTTATCTTAACTTATCCCATAAGGAAACTTACGCCAGAGAAATCCCCTTCGCTACCGGTATCAATATTTCATCACGGAAACCATTGTTATCACCGGACTCGAAGTATACCGAGAAATACTCCGAGCTGGAAACCTTCACGTTCGAACGAAGGAGATATCGATGTTATTCCAGTTTTGTGTTCCGTTCGCCCGCCCGAATCAGCGAATTTGATGAGAAAATTCCCATGATATCGACGTGAACATATTTTGTGGCGGTTGTTGTTTCCATTGCAGAGTATCACAAGCGGTGCGGAATATGGTTAATTTGTTGTGACAGTTCGGTGGCAACCGTCGATTACATTTTTCGCCATCGTGTGCAACCATTTAGTGTTGGAGGGATCATGCAAAGAGAGAGAAAAAATAAGGAAAACGATTAATACATTTGGTAATATTATTTAATTTGGATTGTTCTTTGTATTGCGCCTCAAATGTTTAAGAGATTAAAGTTTTTTATTGAATGGAATAAAATTTAAGACTAAAAACACGTCATATTTTTTTCAACGAAGATAATCCGAGTAGCGCTATTCGAACAAATTTGGTTACAGCAACCCATATATCGACGGTATAGTGCAGTACAGGTACAACTCATAACCTTACAAATTTCAGAAACGACGTTTTAAATTGTTTAGTTTTTGATCAACACAGTATAACTTCTCAAATTTTCTACACATTTTCTCTGTCTAAGGAAGACGATATTAGACTAGATGGGAGAGTTGTAGAGAAAAAGGAAAGAGGGCATATTTATGAAACGAACAGTTTTGTTTAATTTTACAACGCGTGGGTCGATTTAAATCTTATTTGGAACACGTCTTCTCTATTTTAAGGAAACGATTATAGTGGGTTAGGGAGGGTCATCTGGAATGCGGGAGTTTATTGGAGTTATTGTGTGGAAAAAGAACAATTTAGTACAGCTTTAGTATAAAGCGCCTTAACCGATTTCCATCAATATTGGAACACATATTCTCTATTATTAGCAAACGATTATATCTGGGGTATAACGGTCATTGGGAAAGGGGAAAGGTGTGTAAAGGACAATTGGCATAACGATTTTTTGGTATAATTGTGTACAGCGTCGAAAGTAATTCCTCCTTTAAAAATAATCGTTCGCGTGACTCGAAAAATATTCCAGATTTTCTTAAATCTGACCCTAGGCTCGGAGCCTACTAGAACATGAATAACGTGTGGGACCGAAATCCGTACAGCACCGAAATCCGTCCACCTCATGAGATATCAATGAATTAAAGGGGGTTAAAGGTAATTAATGTAGAAATAATTTATCTTATCTTGTTCAGATTCTTGACAGTAAGCTTTTAGGGCATAGAAATGGAAAGAAGGCTTCGAAATTAAAACAACAAAAATCAAAAACAAATCGCCACCCACCAAACGCGGAGTTTTTGCCGCCATTTTGTTTTCGGGTAGAGCATAATTGCATCAAAAGTAACTGTGTTTTAATTGCTAATTGCGAATCATAACATAAGATAATCGGAATACAAATCGAATAGATCGCTTCTCAAGGTGCGTATCGAACTATTTACAGTGGTAGTTTAGTCAATCAGACTGCTTTCATTTAAATATTTAGGTAAAAAATAGCTGTACGTATTTTGATCCTTTGATTCGAATTCCGTCCACGGTGGACGGATTTCGAGTCAGAAGAAGTTGATTTTATTCATTATTTTATCATGTTTTTCTTAGTTTTTAATGAGTAAATGTGAAACACTTCAAAAGTAGAAGCCTTTATGCTCCTGTGTCAATGACAAACGTTTTATTTACATTCGATTCCTATTTTCTAATGACCTTTTCATATATTAAGGTGCTTAAATGTACGGATTTCGATGCCCCACGGTATATGTTTTCTTGAACAATCCTTTTTTCAAATAGACCTGTGCGCCGATTGAAATGCTATCGGTGGAGGAGTAATAGATCATTTTCAGCCAGCGGCGGCGGTGTGCCGGCGTCACGCTTTTGGTGATCGGCGGCAGCGGCGCGGTGGCGTGGGTCGGCGTGGGCTAATTTTATGCAACAAAAAAATCTCCGCATTTTTTCGGAAGCTTCCAGGAGCTCCCCCGAATGTTTTCTAGGAAGAATTAATTCAGGAAGTGCCTCCAGCAACTTCACGGAAGTTCATCCGGGAATTTTTCCGGAAGTTCCTCCAGATATTCTTCCGGAAATTCCTATAGAAGTTCCTATGAAACCTTTTCCAGTTCAGAAACTCCTATGGAAGTTTGTTTTCAGTTTTCCATCTTAAAAAATTCCTTCTTAAGTTCATCCAGAAATTTCTCCGGAATTTCCGCCGGGAAATGTTTCAAAAGTTTCCCCAGAATTTCCACTAGGAGTTACTCTAAGAATTTCATTACCACAGATACAACTTTCCATAAATTATTGAAAATCTTTTTTAATTCCCATGGAATTCGTCTAAGCTCACCTTCCATTCAGCTCCCGAGAATTCTACCGGAATTTCCTGCAGAAATTTACCATCAGGAATTTATCCAGATTTTTCCTCTAAAATTCTAAGTTTAAGTTATGTTTAGGAAATGTTTAGACGCAACTTTTCTAGACATTTCTTAAAAAGTTCATTCAGAAATTATTCCAGTTATTCTTACAGAAATTGCCACAAAAATTTTTCCGAAAATTTCTCCAAAAACGTCTTCAGAATTTTCTCTTAGAATCCTCCCGGAAATTTCTCAAGAAATTATAGAAGGAAATACGCACATGGGAACTTCTCCCAAATAAGTAGCAAATGTGTTTTCGCTTTTAATCCGACTGGGGTAACCGTACCCTTAGTGGAGGTAGCACCAATAGTGGAGGTAGTGGGGTTTTAATGAGATTTGTCATATTTATAGACTTTACGATGGTTTCAGTTGATGCGCCGTGCTTTAAATATCCTTTTAAATGCAACTTACCTTAAGATTTCGCTTGAAAAACTATTGAAAACAATGATTTTCCTTAACAAAATTGACTCCCTAGCACCTATAGTGGTGCAATTGTACCAATAGTGGCGAGTCTTATAAGAAACCAATGGATAGCACCACTACAGGAACCAAAATTATTTTTTACCGCCACTAAAGGAACAGTGTACCCATAGTGGTGCAAGCAATATTTGGCAATTGTTGATGTTAAATAACATCTATCTCATTTTTGTTAGCAAATTTATTAGTTTATCTATTGACTAAGATAATAAAGCAGTAAATTTCCCATAATTATCAATTTTTTGAAAATATTTTCTTTTGTGGATCTACTAATACCTCCACTATTGGTACCGTTACCCTAACCGAAATTTTGTCAAATTAATAGTACAACTTCAGTCGTCCACCCCCATATAACTTCTCCAGAAATTACTGCCAAGGGAGGCTAAAAATTCTCCAGGTACTATTCCCAACTTTTCATCAAGAAATTGTTACGGTCACCCACCAAACTCTTCTGGATTTTTCCGAGAATTTCCTCCAGGAATTCACCCAAAGTATCCTAGAGAATTTTCCCTGGAAATTTTCCCGACCTTTCTTCCACGAGTTAGTCAAAAAATAATCAGGAAAATTCCGCGAAATTTACTTTAAGAATTCTTCCAAAAATCCCTCCATGAATTCCCACGGCAATTTTGCCGAAAATTATTCGGGAACTTTTATTATTAAATTTCTCCCAGCAGTTTCTCAAGGTGTTCTCCAGTAAATTCCATGGATAACGTCGGGATATTCTTTTAGAATTCAAGAAGGATTTTTTGTAGATATTCTGAAACAATTCTTGAAGGATTTCTCGCTTAACTTTTCAAAACGACCTAAGTAACATTTTTTTTTTGAATTTGTAACCGTTTGGTTACAAATTGTAGATTTTTGTTTTGTATTTATGTTGTTTTGTCGGAGCCTCCACGTTTCTCGTGTAAAAACAGCAGAACTATCACAGAAGCGTTAGGGTTTGGTACCGCTGTAATTATATGAGAGAGCTTTAAAATATCCAACATGGCATCAAGCTTGGATAAATGCCATGTTGAATAAAATGACATGCAAAATAGCGGGAAATATGGAGGGAATTTCTTTTAAAAGAGGAGCCATTGCCCAAATTCGGCCTCTTTAATATCAGGCGTCCGTGTGCTGAAGAAGTGTTTTTTTTAAGTGCAGTTGAAACAGTGTGTAAGAACCCCCCCCCCTTTCCTAGCAGGAGCTAGATTTTATAATTGGGGAAACCTGTTCAGGTAATTCTACGCTGTGCACTGGGAAACCCGGTTTTAATACCAATCGGTCCTTTAGGACCTCTTTTGTTCTCTTTTGTCTCTTCCTCTACCTTTTGTGGTAGATTCTCAGCACACGGTTCGGCCCGCGAAGTCATTTGGCTTCCGCGCCTAATCCGTCAAGGATTTTAACGTCCTTCTAACGTCCTTCACCGGACGATTCCTCGGGCCGTAGGCCCTAATCGTAAAGGAGGATTTCCCCTCTCGGCCGTCCAAGGTGGCTAAGCCACGGCCGGCCGATCGCGCCTACGAGGGAAGACGCCTGCCCACCATTGTCCAGCAACGCCCGCTGGCCCCGTCGGACGAAGACCGTCCGTTCACCGTTCGCCTCGCTATTCCGGCGAGATTTCTGGTCGCACAGCTCGACAGGAGCCGCTGTGTCGGCCATTCTACTCCCGTCACCAACAGCAGCAGCGGTATGTACCGGTACCAACATTAGAATAGGTCACACTTAACAAATTAACACAAATTTATTACACAGAACAACACGCACACACCACAATTAGGAAAAATAAAATTATGTGCAAGTAATGTGAAAGTTCTGTGTTGTTAGTTTTTGTTTACCGCGAAAAACCCTTGATTACCCAGTAGTTAGCCGACCCTGGGATTGCCGGAGAGTCTCTTGTGTCCTGGTCTGGCCTGGCTATTGATAGTTGACGATTCAGGAAACTCTAGTTTCAAATTAATTTGAATAGCGCAATCAACAGAACAACATGAAACCTTTTGATTGCAGTACTCAAATTAATTAATGAAAAAAATGTTACTTAGATCCTTTTGAAAAGTTAAGCGAGATTTATTGAGGAAATTCTCGAAGAGGAGGATTGTTTGGAAAAAATCATGAATGAATTCTCGATGTTTTATTGTATGAATATTTCAATGGAGTTACCGGAGGAAGTCTCTTAAAAAAATCTGAAAAAGTTGTTGAAGAAATTCTAGAATTGAAAAGACATTTCCGGAAGTGTTCTAGAAGCAATTTTTAAAAATCAATTCCTACTTTTTGCCTTTCTCGTATACAAAGTACACGTAAGGGCTATATGTTCGCTCCAAAAACGAACTTTTTATAGGAGTCCCGGAGACCCATAGTGTTATATACCGATCGACTCAGCTCGACGAATTGAGGTGATGTCTGTGTGTGCGTGTGTGTGTGTATGTGTGTGTGTATGTGTGTGCGCAAAATAATCTCACTCATTTTTCAGGCACTTATTCTCAACCAATTTGCTCGCAACAAGTTGCATTCGACGCGGAATCTTGTCCCATTGTTTCGTATTGAAAATTGGCCCAATCGGACTATGGGCTTCGGAATTATGGCCAAAATATATTTTTTTAAAAGAAAAATTCTTACTCACTTTTAAGGCACTTACTCTTAGCTGATTTACTCGCAACAAGTTTCATTCGACGTAGAATCTTATCCAATTATTTCGTATTGAAAATTGGACAGATCGGACTATGGGTTTCGAAGTTATGGCCAAAATTCATTTTTTGCATAAGAAACACATACAAAATTCTCACTCATTTTTCAGGCACTTATCTTTAACGGATTTGCTCGCAACAAGTTGCATTCGACGCGGAATCTTGTCCCATTGTTTCGTATTGAAAATTGGCGGAATCGGACTATGGGCTCAGAAGTTATGGCCAAAATACTTTTTTTCACCAAAAGTGCGTAGAAATTACTCACTCGAAAAAAAAACGAGAAAGGCACCATCACCGCTAGGTGGATTAATCTGGGTTTTACATTGAATGTTAGGTGGATTTCCAAACAATGTATGGCTGTTGTATTGCAAGAAATTTGGGTTTGTATTTTGGGCAAGATAAAACTTTTTTAAACATGTACGAAACCCTACTGCTTCAATAGTCTTTAATAACCATCGGCGTGATAAAATCGTACTCAGCGGAAATACTTAACATGTCTCAGTAGAAATACTTAACGTACACCAGCGGAGTAATAGTTTACACGAGATTAGCAATAAAAACCCAGATTAATCCACCTAGCGGTGATGGTGCCTTTCTCGACCTTCGTAAAATGTGTGTGCTTGAAAAAAGATGAGCTAGTGGCTAGGAGTAAAAAAGACAAATTTCTTTGTCCGTTCTATGAAAATCAGATTATTTATGGCAAAGATATTGTAGATCCAGTTGAAAACCGAAAATCATATTTTGTCCCATTTCCGGATGTCGCAACTGCATCGCGAGTGGTTCCCGACTATGGCACAGTTGCGCACTACTCGCGATGCAGTTGCAGCATCCGGAAATGCGAGAAAATGCGATTTCGCGGGACCTCGGTTCGGTTTTCAGCTTGATCTACAATATGCTAATAAGAATTTCGACATTTTTGTTTCCTTTTCCAATCATTTTGACGTACATAACCCTGTTTTATTTCACCCAGTCATATATTTTAAGGATATCACTTTTGGATGTTAGTTGAACTGAAGCTCCGACTACACAAAAAGAAAACGAAAATGTCATTCCCATCACGCGAGCGGAGGGCAATATTTGTTATGATATAAATCTCATGACCGTCTTTCTGCCAAACTCCCGTATGAAGTGAGAGACAGAGACATCATCTCAGTTCGTCGAGCTGAATCGATTGGTATATAACACTATGGGTCTCCAGGCCTTCTGTAAAAGTTTGGTTTTTGGAGCGAACATACAGCCTTTTCGTATAAAAAGGCTAAAATGGTGTTTCGGCCATAACTTCCGATCCCATAGTCCAGTGGTGCTCAGCATTTTGTGTATTTTTTGCCTTAATTTGCTTATCACACAATAAAAATGAGCTTTCATCTTACAAGTTAGTACTTGGACGAAAGCTTTCAAATATATCTATCAGCAGAGGATATTAAAACGAATATTGGTGGTAGAATCATTCCGTACGACTTGATCAAAGTAAAATTACCCTGCGGCCCGCGGTCCGCACTTTTGTTTTGCTTTGATCGTTTCGTACGGAGTGAATTTAACACCAACATCCGTTTTATTACCCTCAGCAGATAGATATATTTGAAAGCTTTCGACCAAGTGCTAATTTGTATGGGTTAAGCTCATTTTTATGGTGTGAGAAGTAAATTAAGGGAAAAAACGCCCAAAGTGCTGAGCACCACTGCCATAGTCCGATCTAGCCAATTTTCAATAGGAAACAATGGGACAGGATTCTGCGTCGAATGCAACTTGTTGCGTGTGAATCGATTAAGGTTAGGTGGCCGAAAAATAGGTGACATTTTTTGTGATTTTTATGAAAAAAGGTATTTTGGTCATAACTTCAGATCCCATAGTCCGATCTGGCCAATTTCAAATAGGAAATAATGGGACAGGATTCTGCGTCGAATGCAACTTGTTGCGAGCAAATCAGTTGAGGATAAGTGTCCGAAAATGAGTGACATTTTTTACGCGATTTTTTTGTATGAATTTGTATTTTGGCCTTAACTTTTGATTCCATAGTCCGATCTGGCCAATTTCAAATAGGAAACAATGAGACAGGATTCTGCGTCGCAACTTGTTGCGAGCAAATCGGTTGAGGATAAGTGCCCGAAAAATGAGTGACATTTTTTACGCGATTTTTTCGTAGGATTTTGTATTTTGGCCATAACTTTCGACCCCATAGTCCGATCTGGCCAATTTCAAATAGGAATCAATGGGACAGGATTCTGCATTGAATGCAACTAGTTGCGAGCAAATCGGTTGAGGATAAGTGTCCGAAAAATGAGTGACATTTTTTACGCGATTTTTTTGTATGAATTTGTATTTTGGCCATAACTCTCGATCCCATTGTTCGATCTGGCCAATTTCAAATAGGAAACAATGGGACAGGATTCTGCGTCGAATGCAACTTGTTGCGAGCAAATCGGTTGAGGATAAGTGCCCGAAAAATGAGTGACATTTTGTTGAGTAGTTTTGCGCACACACACACACACACATACACACACACATACACACACACACATTCCAGTAAGTCCCGGGGGGAACAGGGCATGTGAAGAGAGGGTAACTCAAGTAACCTTCTGCTACTTGGGTGGGTTTAGTGGGTTCGGCGGGCCGGCCTTCTGCCGACCGCGCCAACCCCACTCCCTGAGTGATAATTTCAGGTGTCTGTAAGCAGATTTGCCTTCATCCCTCTATAAAAAAAAATACACACACACACACACACACAGACATCACCTCGATTCGTCGAACTGAGTCGATTGGTATATAACACTATGGGTCTCCGGGCCTTCTATAAAAAGTTTGTTTTTGGAGCGATCATATAGCCTTTACCGTATACTTAGTATACGAGAAAGGCAAAAAGGCAAAAAAATAAACTTTGGCCATATCTGTTTAATACCGATCTGTTTAATTTTCAATACGAAACAATGGAACAAGATTCTGCGTCGAATGCAACTTGTTGCAGGCAAATCGGCTAAAAGTAAGTGCCTAAAAAATGAGTGAGAATTTTTCTTGTCAACAAATGTATTTTGGCCATTACTTCGAATCCCATAGTTCGATTCGACCAATTTTCAATACGAAACAATGGGACAGGATTTCGCGTCGAACGAAACTTGTTGCGAGCAAATCGGTTAAGGATAAGTGCCTGAAAAATGAGTGAGAATTTTGTACGTGTTTATCATGTGAAAAAGTGGATTTTGGCCATAACTTCGAAACCCATAGTCCGATCTGTCCAATTTTCAATACGAAACAATGGGACAAGATTCTGCGTTGAATGAAACTTGTTGCGAGTAAATCAGCTAAGAGTAAGTGTCTAAAAAGTGAGTGAGATTTTTTGTTGTAAAAAAATATATTTTGGCCATAACTCCGAGGCCCATAGTCCGATTCAGCCAATTTTCAATACGAAACAATGGGACAAGATTTCGCGTCGAATGCAACTTGTTGCGAGCAAATCGGTTAATGATAAGTGCCTGAAAAATGAGTGAGATTATTTTGCGCACACACATACACACACACATACACACACACATACACACACACATACACACAGACATCACTTCAATTCGTCGAGCTGAGTCGATCGGTATATAACACTATGGGTCTCCGGGACTCCTATAAAAAGTTCGTTTTTGGAGCGAACATATAGCCTTTACGTATACTTTGTATACGAGAAAGGCAAAACTAAATAATCTATATTAAGGTACACTGGGGCACGGTGCCCCTAGACGCGAATATTATCGCACTTCCATGAACCTCCGTGGTTTTCTCACGAAAGGAAAGCTTAGAGCACCATGAAAAGGATACGGGGTGTTTTAAAATCTTTCATCGGTGAAATTTTAAATTCGACTTATATTAAAATTGTATGGTTTCTTCCATATACATACATGTTAGCTGCAAAATATAAATATACTAGTCGACCCGGCAGACGTTTTCCTGCATAGTAGGCGAAAATGAACATTGAGAACTGCATATGCGAGATTTCCATACGAATCTTTATTTTAGTATTTCATGATTTACTCAACTTAACTAATGATTTTAGACTCAGGAAATATCATATAAACCCGTCGGAAACGATAACGAACATATCTGCTGAAGGAATGAAACATCCATCCAGCCGTTTTCGAGTTATGCGGATACGAACACAGACCATTTCATTTTTATATATAAAGATAGTGCTTACCTTTTCAATAGTAATCAAATCCAGTATTGTTGAAATGCCATACGAAATTCCAAATAAATTAATGTTCTTTGACATTCGGGTAATGTGTCCAGCCCACGTGGGTCTGTCATACATTAAGATTGGTCGAACTATAAATCTGATGGAACAACAGTGCTGAACGCGTAAGTTTTTGCTCTTATTTGCACAGTTTTCTCTCCAGATTAAACAATCCAATGTTTTCATGGTAATAAACTCATATGTCAAGACATATTATGATAAGTGAAAAACGCCAAACTTAGCTTGCGTTCTGGGTTTGGAAAGCAAATCCTAATAAAAGATGTGTGCAAATGCCATTTCATCATTGCTTTATTACGATATATTCAAAGAATTTTATTTGATGATACGGATTGTGAGAAAAGTGTCACAGGTACACATAATAAATTAAAACAAGCATAAAATATTCGTAATCCTAATGCATTAGCAATTGTAAAATCCCGAGCACAGATATGTAAAATTATATGATTATAATAAAAACAAATCACTGGTTACAAAAATCTAGCAAAAGGCTCAATACCTATGCAATCTGTACACGGTAAGCTTAGCAAGTTCTATTGTTTAACACTGGAAATATCGCATTTCAATCATTTAAGGCTTGTCCAAAAGCGAACAATAGGAAAAAGACATCATCTTTATTCTTATTTTTAGCGTTTATTACTCAGCTGCATTCCATTCAAATTACTTGATTTTTGAAATACGGCCAATTGCAATACACGGAGAAACTCGTTTAGTGAGTGAAGCTAGCCATGTTCTAAAAATCAAGTAATTTGGAAGCAATAACTTGCTAAGCTTACCGTTTAAATACTGCATAGGTATTGAGTCTTTCACTACACAGAAAACCAAAGCTACCTGAAAGTGTGTTGTCTTCAGTCAAAACCGTACTTTGGCCCCATAACCCAATTTTGAATAAAATTACTTTTCTAGCACTAGGTAGTTTGCCTTTAATCACATGTAAACAAATTACCGAAATTTAAGCTTAATTTACCCAAAAAGAACTTTGATACACAGAAAATTGGGAAAATAAAATATACTCAAAATTTGGGCTGTTAGGTCGAACTACCCCGGTGAGGTGCTTGCATCTTACTCTCGTTTTATCAACAATCATGAGAAAGAAAAGGAAAACTACCCAAATTTTGATTAAATTTTGTTGCGATATTCTAATCAGCAAATATTTTGAACTCAAGTTTTGGGTTGACTTATCTGTCAGTGTAGTCTTTTTGTAATCAGTGATTTGTTTTATTATAATCATTCAATTTTACATCTCTGTGTTCAGACAAATACTAATGCATTGGGAAAGCGATTATTTCATGCTTGCTTTAATTTATTATGTTTACCTGTGACACTTTTCTTACAATACCCATTATCCAATGAAATTCTTTGAATTTATCGTGCAATGCAATGCTGAAATAGCATTTGCACACATCTTTTATTGAGATTTCGTTTCCAAACAGAGAACGCAAACTAAATTGCGGCGTTTTCCGTTATCGATGTTCATGACTATTGGGAACATATCACTTACTAAATATTATAACATGTTTTGACGTATGGGTTTATTACCTTGAAAACATTGGATTGTTTAATCTGGACAGTAAACTGTGCAATTAAGAGCAAAAACTTACGCGTTCAGCACTGTTGTTCCATCAGATTCATAGTTCGACCAATCTTAATGTATGACAGAGCTACGTGGGCTGGATACATTAACTGAATGTCGAAGAACATTCTTTTATTTAGAAGATTTCATATTGCTACTAGCATTTCAACAATACTTGATTTAATTACTATTGAAAAGGTAAGCACTATATATTTATATTTTGCAGCTAACATGTATGCATATGAGAAAAAAAACATACAATTTTAAAATAGGTCGAATTCAAAATTTCACCGATGAAAGATTTTAAAACACCCCGTATCTTTTTCCTGGTGCTCTAAGCTTTCTTTTCGTGAGAAAACCACGGAGGTTCATCAAAGTGCGATAATATTCGCGTCTGGGGGCACCGTGGGGGGAAGTGGAAAAAGTGTAAGTGTAAGTGTAAAGGTAAGTGTAAAAAGTGTAAGAATATACTTTAGTGCACACACTAATACTATGTTAAAATTTGTATAAAACATACACTAACACGGTTAGCGCTTGAACTGTAATTTTAGGTTTCGTGAGAAGTTAATTTTGGTATTTATAAAATCAATCCTTATTTGCAGACGTTGTCCCTTTTTCCAGTGAATTTGATTCACAGGTGACCATTATAATAACAATTAAACTAATCACATTCAATTAGTAGTGGTTTGTATCATGAAAGCAAATAATTTAAATGTTTTGCCTTTCTCGTATACTAAGTATACGTAAAGGCTATATGATCGCTCCAAAAACAAACTTTTTATAGAAGGCTCGGAGACCCATAGTGTTATATACCAATCGACTCAGTTCGGCGAATTGAGGTGATATCTGTGTGTGTGTGTGTGCGCACAAAACGACGCAAAAAATGTCACTCATTTTTCAGGCACTTATCCTCAACCGATTTGCACGCAACAAATTGCATTCGACGCAGAATCCTTTCCCATTGTTTCCTATTGAAAATTGGCCAGGTCGGACTATGCGATCGGATGTTATGGCAAAAATACAAATTTATACGTAAAAATCGCGTGAAAAATGTCACTCATTTTTCAGGCACTTATCCTCAACCGATTTGCACGCAACAAATTGCATTCGACCTATTGAAAATTGGCCAGGTCGGACTATGGGATCGGAAGTTATGGCCAAAATACAAGTTTATACGTAAAAATCGCGTGAAAAATGTCACTCATTTTTCAGGCACTTATCCTCAACCGATTTGCTTGCAACAAATTGCATTCGACGCAGAATCCTTTTCCATTAATTCCTATTGAAAATTGGCCAGGTCGGACTATGGGTTTGGAAGTTATGGCCAAAATACAAATTTATACGTAAAAATCGCGTGAAAAATGTCACTCATTTTTCGGGCACTTATCCTCAACCGATTTGCTTGCAACAAATTGCATTCGACGCAGAATCCTTTCCCATTGTTTCCTATTGAAAATTGGCCAGGTCGGACTATGCGATCGGATGTTATGGCAAAAATACAAATTTATACGTAAAAATCGCGTGAAAAATGTCACTCATTTTTCAGGCACTGATCCTCAACCGATTTGCTTGCAACAAATTGCATTCGACGCAGAATCCTTTCCCATTGTTTCTTATTGAAAATTGGCCAGGTCGGACTATGGGATCGGATGTTATGGCTAAAATACAAATTTATACGTAAAAATCGCGTGAAAAATGTCACTCATTTTTCAGGCACTTATCTTCAACCGATTTGCTCGCAACAAATTGCATTCGACGCAGAATCCTTTCCCATTGTTTCCTATTGAAAATTGACCAGGTCGGACTATGAGATCGGAAGTTATGACCAAACTACCTTTTTTGCCTTTCTCGTATACTAAGTATACGGTAAAGGCTATATGATCGCTCCAAAAACAAACTTTTTATAGAAGGCCCGGAGACCCATAGTGTTATATACCAACAGAAGGTTACTTGAGTTACCCTCCCTTCACATGCCCTGTTCCCCCCCGGGACTTACTGGATGTCAATACTTCGGAGGGGGGCTGTGCTCATGCACTTCACGTGTTCAGCCTCTAGCAAGCACAGCTAGTTCGCTACATTTTTCTCATCGAAGCATTTTTATTCGGTTTGCGCGTCTTTTAATCTTTGACGCTCACTGTCTCTCTTCCTCATGCCATTTAGCACCACTGTATCTTTGAGCCATTTAGCTCTCGACGTGCTCGCATCCTACTCAGATAGTCCCCGGCGGCGAATCTATCCTACTCCGACGGGAAGTCCCCCGGCGGCGAGAGCTTCCCCGAAAACCGACGACCCGTGGAAGTTTATTGCGTGTCCAACACTAATGTCTCACCTAGATAGTCCGAGGCACTTTCTCACTTCAACGGGAAACCGGTTGGGTGCCAAAGTCGGTCCAGAGATTCCGGGTGGAGCATAACGTCCGGTTCACTGGCGCTTCGACTACCCAAAGCCGATTATTCGACGCGTCACGAGCTACTCGGCATAGTCCCCGGCGGTGGATCTAGCCTACTCCGACTAGAAGCTTCCCGGTAGCGGAAACTCTCCCGAACGGAACTTTTGTTAACATTGAGCCATTCGGCTCCCAGCATAGTTTTCTTGACTTTTTGCTGCACTTTTTCGTTGAGCCATTTAGCTCACAGCTAAAACGCGGGCTACTCGGATGATCCCCGGCGGCAGATCTATCCTACTCCGACAGGGAGTTCCCCGACGTTGGAATTTCCCTCGGAACCGACGACTCGCTTCTGTGTAAGTCTTGTTGAATATTTTTTACCACTTTTAACATTTCTAGTGTTTTCCAGATCAGCGCAGGACTGGAGGCCTTAGCGAGTGACCGGTCCGAGTGCCGAAGTCGATCCAGAGATTCCGGGTGGAGCATAGCGTCCGGTTCAATGGTGCTCCGACGACCCGAAACCAGTTCAACCAACGCGTCACGTTCTACTCGGCCTAGTCCCCGACGATGGATCTAGCCTACTCCGACTAGAGGCTCCCCGGCGGCGGAAACTCTTCGAAATTGATCTTCTGTAATCTTGAGCCATTAAGCTCCCAACTGGATCGCGATTTACTCAGATAGTCCCCGGCGGCGGATCTATCCCCTAGCAGCACAATTCACGTTGATTTGGTTGCTATAACTCATATATGACCAAATTTGGTCATATATGAGTATCATCAACTGATTTACAACATGTGTGTTGCTCGGGTCCTACCCCGACAGGAAGTTCCCCGACGACGGAAGCTTCCCCGTAACCGACCGTACTATTATGATCGCTTCCAGATACCCTCTGGTCTTCACGCCATTTTCGCTGCAGCGATTTCATGATCTGCGTTACTGCTCTTCCTATTTCGTTCCACGTATTCTCATTCTTGCACATTTCTTGCACGATGTTCTCGGGGTTTATGTGTGTGTGTGTGTATGTGTGTGTGTATGTGTGTGTGTGTGTGCGCAAAACTACTCAAAAAATGTCACTCATTTTTCGGGCACTTATCCTCAACCGATTTGCTCGCAACAAGTTGCATTCGACGCAGAATCCTGTCCCATTGTTTCCTGTCTGAAATTGAAATCGGACTATGGGATCGAGAGTTATGGCCAAAATACAAAACCATACGAAAAAATCGCTTAAAAAATGTCACTCATTTTTCGGGCACTTATCCTCAACCGATTTGCTCGCAACAAGTTGCATTCAACGCAGAATGCTCTTTCATTATTTCCTATTGAAAATTGGCCAGGTCGGACTATGGGATCGGAAGTTATAGCCAAAATACAAATTTATACGTAAAAATCGCGTAAAAAATGTCACTCATTTTTCAGGGACTTATCCTCAACCGATTTGCTCGCAACAAGTTGCATTCGACGCAGAATCCTGTCTCATTGTTTCCCATTTGAAATTGGCCAGATCGGACAATGGGATCGAGAGTTATAGCTAAAATACAAATTTATATGTAAAAATCGCGTAAAAAATGTCACTCATTTTTCAGGCACTTATCCTTTACCGATTTACTCGCAACAAGTTGCATTCGACGCAGAATATTCTCCCATTGTTTCCTATTGAAAATTGGTCAGATCGGACTATGGGCTCACGAGTAATGGCCAAAATACTATTTTTATAATGCATGAGAAAGGCACCATCACCGCTAGGTGGATTAATCTGGGTTTTTCACTTACCCCTGGTATCAAACACTGAGGGAGAAGTGGATAATGTTCTGATAACGCAATTTTTTCCTTCGATCCAGGTTTTTTTATAGCTGTGAATTTTAATATGTTCCTCCTTTGTTATCATTGTGATTTCAGTGATAATTGGACTAATGTACATAAGAAAACGCCTAATTAATCCACCTATCGGTATTGATGCCTTTCATGTGTTTTACACATAAATAAAAATGTATGAAAAACATAAAAATAGCACTGATAGGTAAATATATTCCATAATTCACATTCATTTTTATTCATAACAAGTTTCGCCGTTGAATGCTTATTTTTCGAACAAATTGGTTAAGGTTAAGGACAAGTGCTTAACAATAGGGGAGAATTTTGTACGTGTTTTGCGCACACACTTACATACAAACACGCACACACAGACAACATCTCAATTCGTCAAACTGAATCGATTAGTTTATAACACTTGAAATACCATTTTTCCTAAACAAAGTTCAACTTTGGGTTCAACGTACTCTTAGTGTTCGAGAAGGTAAAACCAGCCCTGCACTAGCTATTACGAGAATTCCTTGGGGATCTATTCCGTTAAGCCAATAAAATTATGCAACGAAAAATACTCAGAGAAATTATCGTTTTGATTTTAGTTATATGTAACTAAACATACAACATGTGGGCCCTCCTTTGCCGTGCGGTAAGACGCGCGGCTATAAAGCAAGACCATGTTGAGGGTGGCTGGGTTCGATTCCCGGTACCGGTCTAGGCAATTTTCGGATTGGAAATTGTCTCGACTTCCTTGGGCATAAAAGTATCATCGTGTTAGCCTCATGATATACGAATGCAAAAATGGTAACTTGGCTTAGAAACCTCGTAGCTAATAACTGTGGAAGTGCTTAATGTAGAATAAGTTGCGAGGCGGCTCTGTCCCAGTGTGGGGATGTAATGCCAATAAGAAGAAGAAGAACTAAACATGCAAAATGGTGGGTTGACATAAAGGAAGGAGCGCCCAACAGAGCTCTGGTCCCCACAAGTTCCTATCTCACGCTTCCACGGGTAACAGGATGACAAAAGACCGCCAGCTAAGGGTTGTGTACTTAGTTGGGCACTGTCATCCTTCTGACATCAGCTAGAGTGAGAAGGTACGCCTTGAGCGCCTGTTCACCAGGAGGTGCGGCTCAAACAGCGTCTGCCGGGTACCCAGCGGCTGTCGAAATGCTGTATCGCGTCAGCTATACCTAAGGTATTGTCTAAGGTAGCCCCACCAGCGCGATGTAGGTAACGCGACCCCGGTAAGGTAGCTTACTGAAGCCTCTCAAATACCACGAAAAGTGGAGATAGAAGAAAAAGAGAACGTAATTTTTGGCAACCGACCCGTCAACGGAATAAGGACTCTGATTGCAAACTCGGTACCTAGAATGTCAGGAACCTAGGAACCTTAATGAACCTGGACGAGTGAGCCTTCTGGCTCGTGAACTGCAGAAGGTTGGAGTGAACGTGGCCGCTATTCCGATGGCCTAGATCCGGAGAACGTGAATTCCAAGCCGTGGACCCCACGACCAACGCTGCATTTAAATATAACATCTATCACAGCGGCGGCGGAAAAGCAGAGCATAGAGTTGGTTTCGTAGTGATGGGCAAGCAGATGAAGCGAGTGATGTGGTGGAAACTCATTTGCGAACGAATATGTGTGTTAAGGATACGGGGTAAATTCTTCAATTATAGCCTAATCAACGTTTACACATCGACAAACGATAAATCCGACGACGTGAAGGACACGTTTTATGAATGTCTTGATAAAGCCTATGAAGAGTGCCCAAAGCATGACGTGAAAATTGTTAGAAAAAATGGAGCAGAACGATATGCGGAGGTTTTATGAGTCTGTCAATGGCGTGCGGAGAAAGACAGCGCCATCTATCGTCATGTGCAACGACCAACAAGGGAATTTACTGACAGATAACACTGAAGTGGCTGCCAGGTGGAAGCAACGTTTCGAGACTTTGTTGAATAGTGGAAGTGACGGTGCATCGGTGAGCATAATAAATATTAGCGACGTTGGACGAGCTGTGGAGTCGCCTACACTAGATGAGGTTGAAAAGGCTGTTAAGGAGCTGAAAAACAATAAGTCTGTGGGGGAGGATCAGCTCCGGGCTGAATTTCTCAAACATGGCAGTGAGCAGCTTTATGAAGTTCTGCACCATATTATGTCGAAAATATGGGAAGACGAGGAAATGCCTGCTAGCTGGTTGGACGGCCTCATTTGCCCTCTCTTTAAGAAAGGGCACATACTGGAGTGCGCCAATTACCGAGGAATAACCCTCCTTAATTCGGCGTACAAAATTATGTCCCGTATTTTGTTCAACAGATTGAGACCGCTTGAAGAGTGCTTCGTCGGTGAATACAAAGCAGGTCTTCGTGAGGGCCGATCAACGACGGATCAAATGTTTACCCTGAGACAAATCCTTGATAAATTCAACTAAGATAAGATCAACTTGCAGACACGTTATCTGTTTATTGATTTCAAGGCAGCGTACGATTCAGTGAAACGGAATGAATTATGGCAAATTATGCCTGAACATGGTTTTCCGGCGAAACTGATACGGCTGATTCGTTTAACGTTGGACGGATCGAAATCAAGTGTAAGGGTTGCGGATGAAATATCGACGTCATTTGTTACCTTAGATGGATTGATCACCGTGCCGTGGAAGAGGCTTTTGTGCCTTCTAAGAGGGAGACAGCGAGGATGAAGTGGTCAGAGTAGGCTGACGATGAACGGTTTACATAAAATTTTCCTGTCACTGTTTTTGCGCAAATTGCAAATTGGATTTTTAACTGATTTTATATCGCGATCAAAATATCTTACTGGAGACGTTTGAACACCTTGGGACAAAAGCACAACAACAGTCGATGCCACAAAACATTTGAAGTCTGGACACTGACGGAACAATTGACACATATTGGCGCAGCAAGAAGTCTTGGCAAACCTAGAAGCTAAATTTCAATGCTAAATCATCCCATTGAGATCGTCGTAGTCTGCTGCAGTGATGCACGGCTAACATTACTACAGGGTGTATGCGGAAAGCGAAAGTATTATCAGTCAGAGTTATTTTTCCTCATATATTTTTTAGTATCTCTATTAGATTCTATTTAGTATTCTTTGAATAATGTGCTAATAAAGCACATACATATATACATATATTTAATCATAATGGCTTCGACTGACGGCCGTTAAAATAAGTTGTGAATCACGTTTAAGTGATGATTTTCGACGTTGAGGAGTCAGATGTACCAAATGCTTTGGACATTGCTTTCTTTTTTCTTGCATGATTTTCTGTAAATTATTTAAGTTTCTAATTACGCGTGTGTTCTCATATTGAAACATAAGCTTTTATAGTATCGGTATGTCTAACACATATGTACAATTATAGATATTCACTTCCTATCGTTTCCGTGAGTATTATTGCAATTTATACCCTCATATTCATCCCTTTATACTTACGCATAGTTTTTTTTTCTTTCATTTTGGGTACACTATGCCATCGTCGGTGGTAATACTGTATACTTGGGCCAATTCAGCTCCGAATGTTACCAGAGCTTTCAAAACATATTCCATCTTATTCTCAGACGAATTCTCGTTTATTATTTCGCACATTACCAATACCGTCGAAGCCCCGCTCTTTTGACAAATCAGGGGCTACTTTGGACATTTTAAAACAAGAATTATAACGAAAATTACTATAAAATTGTCATTATCATCAATCGGGTGTCTTGTTGATAGTTGGATGGCAACTTTCTGTTTCAAATTTGGTATTTTTTCCGTTTATTTTTTTCAAAAAATCAAAAATCCAAATTTGCCCCCGGAGTCAAAAGAAGCCCCGCACGACGCGTATACAAACAATTATTCATCCTTGTTTGATAAGCAATGCGTAGATTGAAAGTTTTTTTTCACCCCTGCAGAAGGCAAAGTTCAAAACCTCTTTTTCTCCAAATCAAGTGCACTTGCCTGCTCCTAAAGTTAGAGTATTAAGTGCCATGAGGAACTCGATTCTACAGGATAAATAACGAAAATATTAAAAACTGTTTATGCTACGTGAAATAATATTTCTTCTTATTGCAACGTACTTATTCTTCATACTAATTTCATCTTACTATATAATCCGATACTTCCTATGACACAGTGAATGTATTTCATATATTTATTTTTTTTATTTTCCATCCGCTCATTACTTTTATCAAATCCGAGGAGTTTTTAATTTTTTTTCCATCTTAATATCTATTAATATTTAATATATTCCCCCTTTACATTATGAAGACCAGTAGGACATAATTTTCATTGAATATATGTAACGGCCTAAGTTTTTTTTTTATTTTCATAGGTATTTGTTAAATTCAATGTTTAACTGCTATTTTTATGATGTTTTCATGAATGGATATTATTCTAATGATGTATTATTCTTAATATTATATTGTACTTTTTCGTACATCCATCATACATGTACCTGAAACGGAATTTTATGGAACGGAAAATTTCGGTGGCATGATATTCATTATATACTGTATATTAATTACATTTATCGCATTTCTTCTAATTAATGGTTTTCTGCTATTGAAATCAAGATTCCAAACACAGTTTAACCCAATTTGTTTTGGCAGTATTCAATTTTAGCTACATTCGATTTTGGCTACAATTATTACGTTTATAAATTATAAATAAGATTATCACGAAATTAAAAAAAAAAATATGTTCGAAAAAAGAGTATAGTTTATAAACAGGAAAAACAAAGAAAAAAGGGTGTATTATAATATAGTATAGAGTATATACATATTCATTTAAATTTCAATTTTAATCATTCAATTTTATTCAAACGCTCATGCTATTATGTATGATACTGCCATTTTTTCAGAATTCAAGAAGTATATTTTTCGATCTTTGAACCAGAATGAAATATACTCAGAGGATAGCATGTATCTAAAACTAGCTAGTGTTGAAGAAAGATCCTCCATCATCCAGGACATACGAATGAAAACTTGGTGAGAGAATTCCATTATATATATTTACCAATTTATATTGAAACTATATGATTATATACCATAAACCATAAAAAAAACACAAAACAACCATCAGGGCACCCGATTGAAGCGATTTGGATAGGAAGAGTGGAATCGCCAACTTCCTATTGTTAACATTTCGTGGATAAAGGGCGGGCTCTTCTCCCCATCTATTGGGTCAATCTGGGAAACGAGGGCTAGATTATAATATTGTATGTACGAACTTTCTTCTGGAAGGAGATTCTCTATTCCTCCCGTGGATTCGCATAAGTGTCTCTGCTTATGGAACCACCTCACCCATTTTTGGCCCTTCATACAGGAGTCTGATGAAATACAAATAGTAGTATAATCATGATCAAATCGTTTGTCAGATATGGCCAGTGCTATCGGCAGGTGCCTTGCTACAATAGATGGTAGTATCATCATCATCATCATCTAAGAGGGAGACAGCGAGGATTGGACTCACGATCAATACCAGCAAAACGAAGTACATGGTCGCTGGCAATCAACGTGGGTTCATTAGTGGTGGTGATATTAAAATGGTGCTGGATGGTGAAAAAATTGAAGTGGTGGAATTTATGTATCTTGGGACATGAAAAGGCGTATTGCAGCTGCAAATAGGGCTTATTACGGACTTTGTAACCAGCTGAAGTCCCGTAGTCTGCAAACAAAGACAAAATTCGCGCTGTATACTACTCTGATTCTTCCGGTGGCTTTTTTATGCCATGAAACATGGACTTTAAAGGACACTGATCGGAGAGCCTTCGGAGTGTTTGAGCGTAAGGTGCCGAGGACATTACTCGGCGGTAAACAGAAGAATGGCATCTGACGACGTCGCATGAATCACGAGTTGTACCAGGTGTATAAAGGGCTGGATATGATTAAGCTTATACAACACGGCAGACTACGGTGGGCTGGACACGTTGTTCGTATGCCGGGAGAACGTCAAGCGAAGATAATATTTAGTAGAACTCGGAAGAGGCCGCAATTCGTGATTCATGCGACGCCGCCAGATACCGTTTTCTTGTTTACCACCGAGTATTGTCCGCAGGACCTTACGCTCAAACACTCCGAAAGCTCTCCGATCAGTCTCCTTTAACGTCCATGTTTCATGGCCGTATAAAGCCACCGGAAGAATTAGAGTAGTATACAGCACGAGCAATTCTGATTGAATACGACTGATAAAACGGTAAATTGAAACTGACTGTTTTGTAATTCCCTCAAAGCAAAACAAAGGTGGGGCCCGCACTGTAAGCTTTCGTCCAAGAACTAATTTGTAAGCTGAAGCTTATTTTATTTTATGTAACAAGTAAATTAAGGGAAAAAATGCCCATAACGCTGAGCACCACTGACATAGGTTCTCAATTACCGAAGTGAAGTGGCGTATCCGAGCAAAGCCTGACATCATAATGAGAGCAAAAAGAAAACATATTTTAATATCGACATCAAATATTCACGATTGATAACTTATTTTGATATCAATTTGCAGTTGATTTCTGAATTAGTATTATTATTATTGTCTTTATTCAAGTGGCTTGCAGCCCTTGTCTGGCTCATCTTTAAAATTTCTGAATTAAATGAACCGATATTAAACTGATTACTTATTTCGTTATCCAAAACCAATATCAAAATCAGTTTTCGATTTGTTCTCATCAATAGCAGATGAATTTTTTTCCTGCTATACATTTTGCTAATTTATCCGTTAAAACGACCAAAAGGATATCATATCATGAGTTATTAAAATTAGGCGATTTCACACCAACAATTTAAAGCTTTGCTCGGGATCCTTAACCAGTGAATTTTATACCACGGCTCTAGTATGGGCTTGGCAAAAACTTTAAATTGTCATCTTTTCATTGGTAAGCCTATATTTAAAAAATATTGATGTTCACCAAGCTATTAAGGTCATGGAAACTCACTTATAAATTCATTTAATGGATTCGAAAGAAAAACATGGAGTATAAAATAGTTTGCAACAGTCAACTGAATCTTTATAGAAAAGAAATAATATTCGCAAAGTATTCAATCAATTGTGAGAACAATAAACTTGCAAAAGCTACATAGTCATCTTGCTGAAATAGAAGCAATGGATAGTTCACAAAAGAAAAAAAAAGAGCTTCTGCAAAGGCTAAAACTTACTTGACTTCGTGTCAGCACCGGTTTTTTGCGTTCACGATGCAGAAAAGACGAGGACTTTTTTTTGAGCGACACGGTCGTAGATAGAGATTTGTTTTTGGAACAGGACGGGGAAGACAGACAGCAGGTTTGATTGGAGTTCTCGGTGCTGGTACTTGTCGTACTCTCGCCGCATATCGCGGCACAGGGTCCTCCTCCACCTGTGCCACCCTCCCCGGTAACGTCATTAGTCCCGATGGGGCAATTTCCGTCACCGTTGTCGTAGGCAGGATTTATGCAGCCCCCGTCACTGTCACTCAACCCGATAAGTGCACTGCCGGAGGTCGTCGCCGCCAGCAGGGCCGCCTCCTTGCCCTGTGGAGATAGTGCCGTATCACCTGGACTTGGACCCTCGGTGCTGTTCTGGTAGCAAATGCCGCTACCCGGCACTCGAGCGCCGTAACCAATCGATCCCGATGCGGATGCTATTGATGTATTGGACGTATCCGAGTTGTCGCTCTGTGGTTGTGATAAGTTTGACCACGCAAGGATGGCCCATCGCCAACCGGTAGTGACGATGAGAAATGGAGTTTCGCATTTTTTTGTCATTTGAGATATTCATGTTGCAGAAAAATTGATTGCCATCATCCAGAACACACACGAAAGCATTCACGTGAGAAGAAAAAGAAAGTGTAAAGAGTAAAAGGAAGAGATTTCGTGTAAGTTGTATAGAAGGTTAAGATCATGGAACATAGTACGTTGTATTCCATTCGGAACCAATTAAATCGAACTAATAGAGAGATTAATTGCTATTCTAACATGTGGTAAGCTGAAAATACTAGCATATGATAGAAGGATGTTGAAAATGAATGTATTAAATGCACAAATAATTATAAACATAAGGTGGAAACTAGTGGATAGTGGTTTTGATGCACCAGTGGAAAAAGATCATCACTGATTTGATACATTAAAAGTTCTAAGGTTGTAAGAGTGCGACAAACTCACGTGCATAATAACGGGCGATAATAACAATTAGAAACTTTTGTCTTAGTTCTGATGACACGAGATAAAATCATTCGTACTGAATCTTTCATAGGTTTGAGCCATACTAGAGCAGCCGTCCGAATGATCTTATGAACCACATACTCAACCTCCACATCAAAACTTTTAAAATAAAAAGACGCAGAAAAGCTTCAAACAAAAATACGAAAGCATCAGCTTTGCTGGAGTGGGAGAGCACGTGCGAAACATAAAAGTGTTGACATATACCATGCTATGTTGCCATTTAAATCCCCTCTGATATGTCATGGGACGTCTGAATGTAGCATTCTATTTGGGAAAGCAAATGTTAATGGTCGCTTTCGTTTGGGTTTGGTTAAAAGTGTATGATGCATGGTGGTGGAAACAGTCATGGTTCCATTGTAGAATGGTATGGAACATGTTAAGCAACTACTTATGCAGCAAAGAATGGAATAACTTAAGACATGTTTTTCATAGTAGTTATACTGTAGGCAAGACCCACAATTAATGTTTGTTTATTTGGGCAATCTTAATAACATTTCAGTGATAACTATAAAGATAGAAGTTATCGACTGAATACCTATACAAAATTTGAGCAAATCTACTCGACCATAAATAATATTTATTACTGATTTGATTGCAAGTGGATGCCCTGAAAATTGAAATTTTAAATATTTATATTGTTTGAATCGATATTTATTTTGAAAAACTAAATTAGTTTGATAGTTGTTGTAAATAAAGAAAATAAGCTCCATAAATTTTAAGAATATAGGTTCTTTGCAGAAAAAGGTTTATTGCTCCCGTACTTCATCTCACTGCTCGACTATAAGCAATAATTATTCAGCAAAAACAAAGCAACTAGACCGATGTGGTATTTTTTTTCGTACGCTATGAGATGAATATATGATCAGTGAGATGGAATGGGATTAGTTCCCCTTGATACGAAAGTGTTTTAATTGATTTTTGGTTGTTTTCAATTTAATTAATGAGGCATATTTATATAGGAATTGAATTTACCAGGGAAGGGATGATTTTTTTTCATTAAGTAGTGAATAGATCGTGTTTGGAATGTGCGTAGTTTCTACGCTATTGAATCATAAACCCCTCCGCTATTTATGAAATTGTACTTTTGCTGTGATTTTGTGGGCTATTGTAAATTTGAATAGTATATCAATTATTGTGGCAAGTACAACGATCAATGTGATAACAGCTACTAGATAAATTTATACATTCGTGAGATGAAATGACTTGGATGTTTAGCGTTTGGATCATTACTGACATCTAGTTGATAATTGCGCATTCTACGTAACTTAGTCTGCACCGCTTGGAGCAGCTACAACTGGTAAGTAACTGATAAACGCTCACCTTAAATTTATCAAACTGTTGATAGTCCGCTGAAATATTTCCAGCTGTGGTTATTGGAGGTTCTAGTTTATCCAAATGTGACAGACTCCTAGATTTCAGCTGAAATTCAAATTAGAAAAAGAATAGGTTAGTTGCAATGCGGAACAAGAGTTATGTATTGCTTTCAAATTAAATAAATAGTTGAATAAAATTATTTAAAAAACCTAAATGAATACGAAACGATAATGCAGTTTTCTCGCCTTATTACAAGGCAAACTATGCCAGCACCGCGAGATACTAATTGGCCGTAAAATTATGCTAAACGAAGGACGCTGCAGGATTTTATCATGACACGTGGGAGGATAGCCTCCGTTTCTTGGAGCGAGCGGGTCGGGCTCGTTCGTGAGTGGTTTTTACGATTACAAACGAGCTCCCATTCATCATCATTCAACCTTTGGCGCGAAAACTACGTCTGAGTAATAGATGGGGCGGCAAATTTTATACGCTACTTTCCCATTCTGCTCTCGGCCCAACAAAATGTGATATATTGTGGGGCACTTGTGCGTGATGTTGTTCCGCGAAAAAGTGTGCATCTTTTCAGCTGGAGATTCACGTGTAAGGTGTGATGGCTGGATGTTGTATGATTGATACTGGTTTTGTGGAAGTTAAATGATTCCAAGGGAATATTCACGCAAAACGAACGTGAAATAGGCCATTTCACGGTCAGGAAATCGTTTTGTATGAAACCTCTAAGATGAAATAACAATTGTAGAAGATATGACTGTATTTCATTGAATACACTGTTTTGGAGAAATATGTTCAGTTTCCACACTTGTATTGAAGTAGGGCAGTGGTGCTTAGTATCAAGGGCCGCACAGCAATTTTGAGCTGTTGAAGCGAGCCGCAGTATTATTGAAACATTTGTTTTTAGTTCATATTGCATATTACAGAATATTGTATATTTGAACAAAATATGTTATTCCTGTAAATCTTGTACAACTAAAATATGTACTCGTAAGGTCATCTAATTCTGGTACGACCTCTAAACGATTTTTTAGAAATTCGGTTTGTTCTACAAAAATTATCCAGACAGGTATATCTTTCATTTCAGGGTTGAGCTTTTCGAACATCGATTTTTTTTTTGGGACACCCTATTGTATACACTGTTTTGAAGAAAATGAGAAATATGTTCAGTTTCCACAATCCACACTTGTATTGATGTAGAGGAAGTACGGGTAGCACACCCATAGATGATGATGATGATGATGATGATACTACCATCTATTGTAGCAAGGCACCTGCCGATAGCACTGGCCATATCTGACAAACGATTTGATCATGATTATACTATTGTATGTATTTTACCAAACTCCTGTATGAAGGGCCAAAAATGGGTGGGGTGGTTCCATAAGTAAAGACGCTTATGCGAATCCACTGGATGAATAGAGAGTCTCCTTCCAGAAGAAAGTTCGCACATACACTAATACAATCTAGCCCTCGTTTTCAGATTGACCCAATAGATGGGGAGAAGAGCCCGCCCTTTATCCACGAGATGTTAACAATAGGAAGTTGGCGATTCCACTCTTCCTATCCAAATCGCTTCAATCGGGTGCCCTGATGGTTATTTTATATATTTATGGTATCATATAATGGTTTTATAATCAATATCAAGTATAAATTGTTTAAAAGATATATTGGAATTAGCTCACCAAATTTCCTTTCGATGAATATCCTGAGGGTATATTTCATTATGAACCAATATCTTGATTGAGGAACCATATATCCGAAGTCGTTCAAGGAAAAAAAATCTTGAAACCTGAAAGGATGGGGAAAAGTGGATGGCAGTATCAAACATAATAACAAGCATGAAATGTACATGAAAATAAAACAATGAATGATAATCAAAATAAATGTATATGCGAAAAAATAACGATTTGTTTTCTTTTATTAACATATAACCTATGGTTATGTGGACTATTTAGCTTAACGAAAATCGTTACTAGCTGTACAGTGTGTACAACTACGATTCGAGCTTTAAAGAGAGCTCATCGTTAATAAGCTTAAGGAAGTAGGGGAATCCGTCGAATGTCACCTCTTGATGAACTCCCATAAAAAATGCACGTGTGTTCAACAGTAGACGAAGAAATTAGCCGTTCATCATTTGGCGAATCACTCAAAATATATATATTATTAATATTCGGGTTCTCTGTCTTGATCAGGATTTTTTCAGGCCAAACATTCTGGGCATAGCGTATTAAAAAAGCAATCAAAAGAATCGATATAAAGAATGGATATGAGAACAGAATAAATGGATATGAAAAAGAATTTGCATGTTTAGTATAATAGCCATATTGGAAACAATTATTGGGTTATAGTATAGGTACAAACGTTTCTTTTATACTGTATAATGTTAAACATAATTTTTATCGTATATGAAAATAGAATAAATATAGAGAAACATAATAACAGAAGCAAATTCCATAAACGGATGGTAATACGCATGTCATTTTTTGCTATATTTGTTAAATATGATTTTTATTATTTCATGTGATACAAAAAATAGATTTATTTGGCAAGATAAAACCACATATGACATATGACAATTTGATCATTTTTTAAAATAAGATACAACGTAGGGTAGGACACCCAATCAAAAATCTTCATTGCCATCGCGAGAATTGAAAACCCTAAAACAGGTGGGCGAAAACTGGAGTGACAGCGTTTTCTGGGTGTCGAATTAAAAAGTGTTAATAAAGAATAAAAATAAAGTGATACTTAAGTGAAACACATTGCTCGGCTAAAGCTGATTCTATTGTAGGTGCTGCCGCTGCTACTGTGGATGTTACTTATTTATTTGACGAAGAAGGTCAGGTTGTTGGAAGTGAGCGTCGATCTACTCTCGGGTAAAGTCTTCAAATCTTCTTCGCACCGCATATTAAATATTTCAAAGGCTTTGACTATAACTTTTAACGGTAATATTTCATTGGTAGTAACATTCTTTTATTCCACACTATTTTGGGATTTTCACTGTCACACTATGGTTGTAGAAAAATTTTTGTGTAAGAAAAACTTTCATCATCATAATAATTTTATTACTCAATTTTGAAATCGAGAAAAATGACACAGCGACTTCCTAGTTCTTGAAAAATCGGATCAAATATTTGTCCGAAAAAATGACGGACGTAAATTTTTTGCGTCTGCTTTGAAGCGCAACCTACTACGTTTCAGTACGGGTAGCACACCCATAGGGGTCAAAATGCGCCATCTTGAAGATTTTCATACAAATACAATTTGATACAAATACGCAATTTGAAATTTCTACACTTACGTTTCTACCGATCAGTTGAAAAGTGTTTTCGGCACAGTGTTTTCTAACCCACGAATTCGTGATCGAAAATGTTTTGTCCTTGAAAAGTTGATTAATGTTTAGTGACTTGGGAGAAGTTCAGTATGTTAGGCTCCACATTTCAAAAAAATGAATAATCTTCCTTAAAGTGAGACGGAAATTCTCTTCCCTTCAATTGTGATGATACATCATTGGTATCTTCGAGAAAGTTTTGTTATATAAACTTTAGTTCTATCTGCTACAGAAGTTGATATATGGGTCGTTATTTATGATCGACCACCAAAATCAGGTTTTTCACGATACTTTCGTCAATTTATTTTTTAGGGTTTTCTGTAAATCCGTCGGACATGTTGATGAACAAATTTGCTGAAGGAATCAAAAAATCTATCCGTTTTTTAGTTATGCGCAACAGAGACCAATTCATTGTTATATATAACAACAAGAAAAAGAAAAGGTTGTTCATACGGGACTTACGTCAAGGTATGTCACATATATGTTGCAATGCAACCATTAGTAAGCATCAGCTGGTATGAAACGAAATTCCGCGGAATTTGAGCATGGTGAAATCAAATTTCTTGATTTCGTTTCGTAAAATTACAAAAATTTCGATAGAAAAAACTAGCTTTTAAAGAAATTTCTCAGAGTTTCGCGGAATTTCGAAACAAATTTAAACTTAAACCATACTGTCTCGTACAGTCGTGTGTTAGGGTAGTGAGCTAATTCCCGTCGTAGTAGGTAGTGCTTGGTTTTCAAATCTAATTTATACGCTATCCCAACTACTTACTCTAACTAAGTTGTATGTAACACGTATTTTAGAGTTCAAAAACACCCTTCAAATTTTTTCAAATTTGTCTTATGAGAATCTGTTTACGTCCATGAGAATTTTCATTCGTCCAGTCTAAAATTCGATGGATTGCTGTCAAATAAATCTGTTGGTATTGTTGTGCGATTTCTTCAAGTACACCAAATTAATTTTTTATGCGGTATCATACCGTGTTAAATAAAAATAACATAAATTCAATAAATATTGGCCTGTTCTGAATACGAAATGTGTACATTATGAAACATAGAATAGAAAATGTGTATGGAGCATGTTCGCGGTTATCCAAGAAGCACCTAAAGTGGAGGCATTCAGATCTTCACGCGTAACCAATGATATACAGGCCTGTTTTGTAAATGTTATGTACCCATTGTGGTACATATGTTAGAATCTGCATATGGAAGATCTTCACGCTTATCCAAGAAATCCCTGAAGTGAAGGCCATCAGGTCTACAGGCATAACCAATGATCTACAGGCCTGTTTTGTAAATGTTATGTACCCGTTGTGGTACATATGATATAATGTGCGTATGGAAGATCTTCACGGTTATCCAAGAAATCTCTGAAGTGAAGGTCATCAGGTCTACAGGCATAACCAATGATCTGCAGGCCTGTTTTGTAAATGTAATGTACCCGTTGTGGTACACATGATATAATGTGCGTATGGAAGATCTTCACGGTTATCCGAGAGATCCCTGAAGTGAAGGCCATCAGTTCTACAGGCATAGCCAATGATCAACAGGCCTGTTTTGTAAATGTAATGTACGCATTGTGGTACATGTGATAGAATCTGCACATGGAAGATCTTCACGGTTATCCAAGAAATCCCTGAAGTGAAGGCCATCAGTTCTACAGGCATAGCCAATGATCAACAGGCCTGTTTTGTAAATGTAATGTACCCATTGTGGTATGACATATGATAGAATCTGCGTATGGAATATATTTGCGGTTATCCAAGAAATTCCGGAAGTGAAGGCCTTCAGGTCGACACGCGTAACCAATGATCTACAGGCCTGTTTTGAAAATGTAATGTACCCGTTGTGGTACATATAACAGAATCTGCATATGAAAGCCGTTCGCGGATATCCAAGAAATACCTGAAGTGAAGACCTTCAGGTCGACACGCGTAACCAACAATCCAAAGGCCTGTTCTGAATATGTAATGTATCTATTATGAAGAGAGCATGTACCATATTTGAAACCGGAAAATTGATCTTTAGCTCCGCGTTTAGATCGAAAGGCCGTATTCCAGGAATTGGATGACCAAGAACACATGCTGTGAACGCATTCTGTTCTTTGTACTGCAGAAAGCATGTACCATATTTGAAACCGGAAAACTAATCTTTAGTTACGTGTGTAGATGGAAAGGCCTTACTCCAGGGATTTCTTGGATGACCAAGAACATATGCTGTGAACGCATTCTGTTCTTTGTACTACAGAGAGCATGTACCATATTTGAAACCGGAAAATTTATCCTTAGTTACGCGTGTAGATCAAAAGGCCTTACCCCGGGGATTTCTTGGATGACCATGAACATATGCTGTGAACTCATTCTGTTCTTTGTACTTTAGAGAGCATGTACCATATTTGAAACCGGAAAATTGATCTTTAGTTACGCGTGTAGATCAAAAGGCCTTACTCCAGGGATTTCTTGGGTGACCAAGAACATTTGCCTTAGAACACATTCTGTTCTTTGTACTACAGAGAGCATGTACCATATTTGAAACCGGAAAACTAATCCTTAGTTACGCGTGTAGATCGAAAGGCCTTACTCCAGAGATTTCTTGGATGACCATGAACATATGCTGTGAACGCATTTTGTTCTTCGTACTACAGAGAGCATGTACCATATTTGCAACCGGAAAACTATCCTTAGGCGTGTAGATCAATAGCCTTACTCCAGGGATTTCTTGGGTGATCAAGAACATTTGCCTTAGAACACATTCTGTTGTTTGTACTACAGAGAGCATGTACCATATTTGAATTCGGAAAACAGATCTACAGCTACGCATGTAGATCGAAAGGCCTTACTCCAGAGATTTCTTGGATGACCATGAACATATGCTGTGAACGCATTCTGTTCTTTGTATAACAGAGAGCATGTACCATATTTGAAAACGGAAAACTGATCTTCAGTTACGCGTGTAGATCGAAAGGCCTTACTCCAGGGATTTATTGGATGACCATGAACATATGCTGCGAACGCATTCTGTTCTTTGTACTACAGAGAGCATGTACCATATTTGAAACCGGAAAACTGATCTTTAGTTACGCGTGTAGATCTAAAGGCCTTCCTCCAGAGATTTCTTGGATGACCATGAACATATGCTGTGAACGCATTCTGTCCTTTGTACTACAGAGAGCATGTACCATATTTGAAACCGGAAAACTGATCTTCAGTTACGCATGAAGATCGAAAGGCCTTACTCCAGGGATTTCTTGGACGACCAAGAACATATGCTGTGAACACATTCTGTTTTTCGTACTACAGAGAGCATGAGCCATATTTGAAACCGGAAAATTGATCTGTAGTTACGCGTGTAGTTCAAAAGGCATTACTCCAGGGATTTCTTGGATGACCAAGAACATATGCTGTTTTTTTGTACTACAGAGAGCATGTTCCATACTTGAAATCGGAAAATTGTTCACCTACGTATCCTTTCTCTGTACCACAAGGAGCATGTACCATACTTAAAACAGGACTGCAAATCTTTGTTCCTGAGCTCAAGCCATTTCTTAGAAAACTGGATGACTTATCTGTAACTTCATGCAAAATAACTGTCATTTCGATCAATTTTGAAAGTCAAATTTGAAAGTTTATTTCGGTTCCAGTTAACAAAAATTACATATTGCAATCCCATTTCGACCGCACAAAAATGGTTTTGATGGTGCTGCCATTCAGTTAAGGTGACACGGGAAGCACAAACCATCATCAAATCGTCATCATTTCATCATTGAATGCTTAATTTTTTTTCTACAACAAATATGATTTTGAAAAAGTATCACCGGCGCGTGCTTACTCGCAATCTACATGCTGATATATTTACAGTTACATCAAACAACTGAAAACCGACATACGCCGCTCCAAAGTGGCGAGGTGATAATGCTAGAAAGAGACAAAAGATAGGAGAAATAACACGGTGTTTAGTGCCTCCCCGAGTCACCTTAAATGCCTCAGTCTGTCAAAAAACTAACACACATGCTTAACATGTACGTGGGTAGTGCTGCCAACAAATTTCTATTATGAAATTATTTTTCCTGTTTCAAACTTGTTTAATAGTAGAAAATTTTAGTATGAATGACGAGTGTGTATGAAAAATATTTATTTGGAAGACTTTTCTTTTATTACACTAGCGGAAAATAATTGAAAACCCCACTTTTATTGACTGCATGATGTATTATCAGATGTGTAACATAAGATTATTTCAGTTCAAACCGCCAGTTTGGCAACGCGTTTTTCGACTATAAACAAGGCGACGAAGAAAATAAATTTCAAACGCTCTAAAGTTTGAAAAAACAGATAATTTGAACGCCTTCCGGTAGTTATTTTACAATTATTTTTCACTTGAGCAATAAACATTGCTTTTATTTAGTGCGCAGTGAGTAATTTATGTGAAAAAGTGCAGTGAAAATCAGTGAATTACGTTGATTTTGGTGACGATGTTGCGCGTCTTCTACAGCAGTGAACGAACTGGATTTTCCTTCGTCGCACGGATAACGTAGGAAATTGTGCAAAAAGTCACAGTCGCAAAGTTAAATTTAACTGTACACCCAGGTTTTTTTTTACACGGTTTGGTTTTAGTCGTTTAAGACCTTCAGCATCAATGAAACAATGAGTTAACCTCACGAAAAAATTCACAAAAAATCAAAGAAAATTCAGGGGGTATTTAAAAAGCTGTGAAAATTCAGGTTACCCGAGAAATTAATGAATTCCAACCGTGTAAAAAAACCTGGGTGTATTTCAAGTAAGTAACACCGGAATGTAATTTAAATGAATGCAGATCGTAGTGTTCACTTTTTTCTATCTCGCCAGATGATTAGTTTATTATGTTAGTTCACGATTCGCGAGTATTTAGTGATTTAGAATTTGATATGACGGATACTAGCGCCATGGACGAATTAGCGCATAACCCTATTAAAATTTTTGGCTGCGCCGCTGAACAAAATCATAAAGCTGTTTCCAAAACTTATGATGTTGTAAATTTTTTTTTATTTATAAATTTTCTATTCTTTTCTATTTCTTATTTAGTTTTTTTTTTCTATAAAAGGTCTTCAGTGTTTTGTAAGAAATGTCTAACAGAAAACGAAAAGTATCCTATTTTTTATTTCAAAACTCATCCAATTCCATATTTACGACTTCAGGCTCAGAGTGTAAATGTAATCAGATATGAATCAGATCAGTATAATTTTGTCAAAAGGCAAAGCCGTGGCGTGGATTTCTAGGACTCTTATGAATTCACGGTTAAAAAAAAAGAATTATTTTGCGCCTTTTTTTTATCAAAGGCTGATTTCTTCACTTTCGCTTAGGCCTCAAACCAGGATTAAGCGCATGGGTAAGCACCGCTAAAGAGTTAAGAATTCTCTAAGGAAAATGCAAGATTTTTCGACAATGGTGTTATTTTATTTGGTTTATTTTATCGAAAATGGTTATTTTCCGAAAATGGTGTTAACGAATAGTATTCATCGTGCTCTTTAACAGAAAAATGGAAAACTAGTTTGTTGTAAATTGGCGCATACGTCACTTTTCAGATTACGGCAGTACAAAAAGCTGCATGTGTCCGCAAGCAGGCCCTATAAAAGCGACCGTGTGCTGCTCAAAGCGCACAATAGCCCAGGGTGTGCAAATTGGCACATCAGGATCAATGCCAGCGGGATCCTGGTTATGGCATTCTGGCCGCGTGTTAACGGACCTTGTCTTGGATATCGTAATATTGTGAAAGCGAGGACTGGCAGTCTGTCATTCTACTCTCTTAACAGACCCGGTGACATTGACTCGAAACGGCGAGTGGGCTAATGGCTAGGCTGTCTTCCGTCCCCTTAAAGCGTGGCGGGCCTTGTAGCACGCTGTCCAATCCTACAACCAAGCTTTGCTTGCTGGGTGGGAGTAGACTCAGATGCCCTTTCCTGACTTGCGCTGATCTGGTTTTAAACACGTAAGTGTCAACTCTTGCATGGCCTTCATGGCGAGGTCTCCTCCCAGGAAGGCGGAAAGCATAGTGACGGAGGTTGCAACTAGCAGCACCGGAGTCTCCCCAGCAGTGATGGGGTATAGCCCTATCAGCACGCTCGGCGGGCCACTACCCGGGATGCGGGTGGTTACCGAGCAACTCGATGATATCAGTTCGCGACCGCAAGGCAGAACATCAGTAAGGAACTGAAACAGAAATGCGTTTATCAGGTGGGTGGTGGGAAGAGAGAATGCCGACAAAGGTGATGATGATGATGATGGTCCCGCCACATACCCCTACAAAGGTTTGAGCTAGACGATTTATCTTTAAGATAATTAATTGAATGATATAATAACAATTTAATCAGATTTGCAAAAAACAAAAACGATCTGATTACCATCACAGATATGAATTACATAACTTTTCATTACTATCCAGCAAAAAAGGTAAATTAAGAAAAAACTGTTGTTTTCATCTACAGATTCTCATAAGCATCGGTAGTGATACTTCGAGTTTATACTAAAATGCAAAACTTGTGATACCTCTCGCACAGATTTCAAAAGTTCCACCAAGAATCGCGTTTCATGTTTATACAAGACCACTTAACGTTTATCACTCGTAAGCATCAATAAAATTAATAATCTAAGTCGTCAACAAAACTAAAACTTGTGTTACCGCTCCGTCGATATCAAAAGTTTCGGTGTCCAAACCGATGCCTTCTCCCACCTTGGAGGAGCGACTAGAGACCAAGAGGCGAATGAAAGACTGCGAAACTGCTCTAGCAGAAATCCGGCGAAGAAGCTCAAAGCAAAGCCAAACGACGTGCGACCATAAAGGCTAAACTTCAACTGGACGGAGCAGATCGAGGTGCAGAAAAGCCCCAAAGGCGTCGACCCGAGAAGACGACTTCTCGGCCCAAAAAGGCGGAAGGCACCAACCAGGCACAAGTCGCCGGGCCGCAAGAGGGTACCAGCCGGCCGGTGCCATCGGTACAAGGGACCGAAAATCCCTGGCAGCTGGTCAGTAGAGCAAATAGGAAGTCTCGACCCTCAAAGTAAGCTAAGGGCAGAGGCGAGGCCTTGTTGGTGAAAACTGATAAGGAAAAGTACGCCGAAGTCCTTAAATCTATGCGGGCGGCCGAAAACCTTTCGGCGCTGAATCAGGACGTACGAAGCGTCAGACGCACCAAGACCAGTGAAATAATCTTGGTTCTGAAACGCGGAGCGCAAGCTAGTGCGCACTACAGGAAGCTGGCCCAGGAAGTCTTGGGTAACGGCGCCGTGGTGAGGTTGTTGGGAGCGGAAGTGATCCTCTAGTGCAAGCAACTGGACGAAGTTAGGGGCTGTCCATAAACCACGTAGACTCTTGAGGGGGGGGGGGAGGTGTTTCGAAAAAGTCTACGATAGTCTACGAAGGGGGACGGGGGGTATACCAAAAGTCTACGTAGACTTTTTTATTTTATTTTTTTTTAACGATATAGTATGGAGTTCACTAGCTTGATTTTTTTTAGAATTTTCGGTTTTTTTCGCTTTTTTACTGAAGCAAAAGTCTGAACTACGGCTCAAAACTATCATGAATATCACCAGGAAGTTCTTCTGTGTTCAGCAGAAAAATTCTCCAAAAAATTTCATAAAAACTTCCGAAAATTTTTCAATGTCCTCACTTGGATTTTACTGCAGATTCTACTAGAATTTCTTTTGATTTTCGGCAGGAACTTCTTTGCAAACTATGGAAATTATGTCGTACTTCTACGGATTTTTTTTTATTTTACAAAGGAAACATGGTTAAAATACTTCAAACTTCCATTTACTTCCGCTATATTCACTTATGTATAATCAGATACGTATTTCGTTTTCTACTAGAAGTGAATATAGCGGAAGTAAAAGGAAGTTTGAAGTATTTTAACCTAGTAACATTTTCCCCTAAGACGCTCAATATTAATTATTTCAAAGGAAACATTTTGAAATATTCCAGAACAAGTCTTTGGAATGCCCAAAAGATATTCTTTGGAACTTGTAAAGGGAATTTTCCGAAATTTCCGCGAGAAACCCTTCAGAATATTCACTAGAGATTTTCTGGGAAGTCACCGAATTTTCGCGAAGAATTCTTTGGACATATAATCAAAATTATTCGAAACGCCCGTGGAACATTGTTCGTAAATTTCTTCGGCAGCTATAATGCAAATTCTTTGGAATTATCGATGGAAAATTTTCGGAATTTCAAAATAAACTTTTGAAAACTTCCACGAGAAATTATTTGAATTTTCCACCAAAAACAGTTTGAGTTTCCACAACAAAAAATTAGCAATTTTTGTAAAAAAATACATTTTAGTTTTCATGAAAATTTATTCGATTTTTTTTACCACAAAAATTTCAACTGAAAATTATTCAGAAAATTATTTGGAATGCTCATAAGATTTATTCAAATTTCTTAAAGAAATTGCTCCAAATTTGCAGGAGAAATTAAAAAATACCGTAGGAAACTATTCTCAATTTCCACGGGAAATATTTTGGAATGTCCGTTTTAACTTAAAATTCAGTAGTGTCCCGTAACCTCACTTTTTACCTGTGCACTAACCCAAAAAATGGAAATTATGGTATTTTGACAGCTCAAATGGGAAGTAAAATTATCAGACTCGTTTAAACTAATCAAAATCTAGTTATTGTGTGCATTTCCGCACACCTATTCCTCAAATTTAAACCCAGTACACAGGTAGATTGAGGTTAGGGAAACGCCACTGTTAATATTACCCAATTTTCAAGGGACATTACGCGGGGTTTTTAACAGGGAAGCTTTTGGAATTTAGAAAAAAATCTTGGAATTTCAACAGCTGATTATTCAGCGGGATATCGCATGGATTTTACAAGAGAAGCATCGGAATTATCACGAATAGTTCTTTGGAGTATTTTCAGGTTATCAATTGGGAAATTTTACGAAATTTCCACGCAAAACTTATTGGAATGTAGAATTGACATTCTCGTAATTTCAACTCGAATTGTTTCCAAATTCTAAAAAATCTTCGGTTTTCACAATTTTGAACCGGCATTGAGAATTACAGGTTAGAGCGCGACAGATTTTATCAGTGGCGCGCCAATGCAAAAGTGTCACACCTCTAGGAGAAATTGAATTCGACAGTAAATCAATTAATTGGTTTTGAGATTTGATTTCAGGAGTTATGGACAGAGGATTGAATTTGATTTCGTTTCAAATTGATTTTTGTTTTGTTGGATTTTGTTCAGTTTGATTTTATTATGTTTGAAATTCGAATTTTGTTGTAACATTTACATAGAAATTAAAGAATTAAATAGCTGAATTGCTTAAAAGGTGGTTGATTTCCATATTTTTCCAATCACATATGAGGTTTTGTAAAATTTGGAAAAGTCCACGTAGACTTCAAGGGGTGGGGGGAGGGGTTTCCGAAAAGTCTACGATAGTCTACTAGGGGGGGGACGGGGGCGGTTTGAAAAAGTGGAATTTCGGTCTACGTGGTTTGTGGACAGCCCCTTATGAACCTGTGTCGTCGGGGTACAAGGCGCAGGAATGCGATAAGGCACCAAAGTGTCTCATCTGTGCCAGAAAAGAGCAAGCCTGTAACCACGTTATGAGTGGATCTTCCTGTCCCATCGGGGAGACAAACAAGACGCAGCCGTGAAGCTGAATCTTAACCACTGTGCAACTCCCAGCTGTTGATGGCAGTTGGTTTTGTAGTCGAGGACCGATGTCGCCCTCCTGTCCGACTCGTACAACGTCCCTGTCGATAACGGCAATTGGGTGACGGACGGGTCTAGGATGGCGGATATTTGCACGACGTGGCAGTACCCGATCCAAGAGGTGGTACACTTCTCTGCGGAGGGTGTCGCGATAGCCAAGATCAATGGTATGTTCTATTGTACCTGCTATGCCCCACCAAGGTGGCCATTAGAACAGTTCAACCAGATGATCGATCGGCTATCGTTTGACCAGTGGGTCGTAAGTCGGTCGTCATAGCAGGAGATTTTAACGCTTGGGCAGTGGAGTAGGGAAGCCGCTGCACCAATCGAAGGGTTCAAGCGTTACTAGAGGAGATAGCGAAGCTCGACGCAGTGCTAGTCAAAGATGGTGCCGCTAGCACGTTCAGAAGGAACGGGATCGAGTCATGGATTGCCGTAACGTTTGTCAGTTCTGGCCTGGCACAAGACTTGGACTGGAGGGTAGATGAGGCTTACACCCATAGTGGTCAACTAGCAATTCACTTTACGATCAGCAATGGCATGCATCTTCCGAGGTGCGGGGTTCCCTGTCAGGTCCATGGGTGGATGATCAATCACTTCGACAGCGAAGTTTTCACCACGGCCCTGGAACGGGAAGCCAACACTGAAGCTCTAAGCGGGGATGCGTTGGTAGCTGTCCTATCATGCGCCTGCGACGCCACTATGCCGAAGAAAGCCCTGGCGATAAATGGCAGATGTCCGATATACTGGTGGATTGCCGAGATTGCAGCCCTTCGATCAACTTGCCTCAAGGCTAGACGAAGGATGCAACGTACCCGCACCGTGAATGAAAGAGCGGACCGCCGTGGAGTGTTTTGAGCTTCGAAACTGGCCTTTAGGGTAAATCGGGGAAGCACTACACACCGTGTTATTTTACCTATCTTTTGTCTCTTTCTGGCATTATCACTTCGTAACTTTTAAGCGGCGTATTTCGGTTCACAGTTGTTTGGTTCAACTGTAAATGTATCAGCATGTAGATTGCGAGTAAGCACGCACCTGTGATACTTTTTCAAAATCATATTGGTTATAGAAAAAAAAAATTAAGCATTCAATGATGACCTTAACTAGGCGATCAAGAGCAGCAAGAGAGCGTGTTTCTACAACCTATCCGAGGAGTGACGCCTACAGGATAGTGATGGCCAAGGCCAAAGGAGGCTCTTCCCCCTCGAACGGTCCCCGGATAGGTTTAGCAAGGATTATCAAGGTACTCTTTCTGTCCCAAGTCACAAATCCCTGGCCTCTTGCTCCGCAAGGCAATATGAGTGTGGCCGAAATGGTGGCTCCGGCAACGAACAAAGATACTCCGCCAGGCTGTAGAAGAGGTACTTGCGGTGGTAAAATCAAACAGAGCTCCAGGATCTGATGGAGTTTCGAACAGCGCTCTCAAGGCAGCAATCATAGCGAACGCGAACATGTGTATAGATGAGTGTAGATTCCCCGAAAGCTGGAAAAGGCAGAAATTGATGCTGTTTCTGAAGACCGTGAAGCCTCCAGGCGACAGGCATAAACCAATCTGTCTTATAGATACGACGGCCATGTTGCTAGAGAGGATCATCCTCAACAGGCTGACCCGTACTCAGAGGGTACGGACGGCCTGTCAAGAAATCAGTTCGGGTTTCGTAAGGATAAGTCCACGTTGGACGCTATTAACTCGGTGGTACAAACCGCTGACATATCGATCCAATAAAAAAGGCGAGGTATTCGATACTGTGCGTTAGTGACACTTGATATGAAGAACGCATTCAACAGCGCAAGCCTGTACCGAATTTCGGTAAGCTATTTTCAGAATCGTGTACTACTACTATACGAGACCGATGCCGGTCAGAGAAGCGTACGTTTTACCGCAGGAGTTCCGCAAGATTCAATACTGGGCCCGGTATTATGGATCCTTCTATACGACGGAGTTCTGAAGCTAAAGTTACCTCCTAGTGTTAAGATCGTCGGCTACGCCGATGACGTACCCTTAGAAGTCTACGGGGAGTCCATTCCCGAAATAGAACTGACCGCAGCACACGCGATTAACACGGTGGCGGATTGGATGAGCGCTAGAGGCCTGGAGCACCCTCAATATAAGACGGAGGTGGTTATCGGCAACAACCGCAAGTCGGTTCAACATGCAGTGATTCACGTGGGTGAAGTCGCGATCACATAAACGCGGAGTTTGAAGCTCCTTGGGGTCGTAATAAACGACAAGCTGACCTTTGCCAGCCATGTCGACTATGCGTGCATCAGGGCTTCGACTGCTGTTGCGGCATTATCGAGGATGATATCCCACAGTTCCAAGGTGTGTGTCAGTAGATGGCAAGGCTACTGGCAGACGTTGCCGTATCTATTTTTTCTATCTCAGAGTGATATCTGCCTGCCGCATGACATCACATTATGCAGACTGCGTGATTGCGAGCATGATGCCAGTCGGGCTGGTCACCCGGGAAGACGAGGAGTGTTCCGAGCTATGTGGCACCAAAGGAGCTCGCGAACGCATCGGGAATCTTCGGTTTCCAGACGACAGCGCGAGTGGGATAATTCTTCTAAAGGTAGGACCCACCGGCTGATACCTAACATATCGAGCTGGGTGGGGAGACCCCATGGGGAAGTTCACTTCCATCTGACACAATTCCTGTCAGGCCATGGCTGCTTCCGGTAGTACTTCCACACGTTTGGGTACACGGAGAGCCCCGTCTGCCCAGGTGTTGATAAAACTGCAAAGCACATACTGTTTGTATGTCCTCGTTTTGACGTTGAAAGAAGAGCTATTCTAGACAATTGCGGTCGGGACACTACCCCGGATACCCTTATTCAGAGGATGTGCCAAGCGGTGGAGAAATGGAACGCAGTTTCAACTGCAACCACTCAGATTGCCTGCAGCTTGCAGAGAATCTGGCGCGCCAAACAGCAGTCGACAAGCATGACTAGTTTGTGATTGGTTATGTTCGGACCTAGTAGAGCCAATTCGTTTGGCAACGCTGTAATATGTTTCTCATGCGAAAATCAGTTTATCCTTTTCTGATCTAATGAATTCATTATCCCATCCTTTATTACCTACGTAAGTTTGATTAGTAATATTCGTCAGTACTCGGTACAGATCGGTATGTAGATATTCACCACTAACCTCATCGTATCACTTGGGATACGAGAGGCAGTTTAGTTCACATCAAACCATATAAAGAGTCACGTCGCACTCAGTTTATAATAAACCGGTCGAGTAAAATAAAACAGTAGCGTTTCGATCAAAAAGTGACTTTCAATAAAGTACATCTAAACCAAGTTATCGCGTCGTGTGTGCTACAGTGCAATTTCTCTGAAAAATCACCAACGGTCTCGGTTATGTGCAAAAACATTTTGGTCCTACGAGCCGGATGACCGTTGGATGATTCATAGTGGACATCTGCGTGTAAAAAGTGAGCAAGGAAACAAGAGCCGGTCAGTTACCGGTGAGAACAATAGTGGCATTTGGCGCCGGTTGAAACCCGCCATCGTGATAGTGGCTTGATCAAGCGAAGAGTGTGGCAAAAGGTTCGCCTATATTTTGAACGAGGTCAACGACGACAACGACGACGACCAAAGTGGATTACGACGGTTTGTGGATTGCTGCTGGTGGTGAACAACGACGGAGTAACAAAGAACCGGGAGCAGTTGTGGCAAGGGAAGTATTGCATGTGATCTGTGGTGGTACCATATGCATGAGGTACGCATCGCTCAAACTATTGTGGCTTACAGAATAAAAATAATGGTTGTAAACTTATCTTTCATTTGCATGCGAATTGTTTGATCCCTGAGATTCATTGACGGTTGGTCTTTGGTTCTGCTGGCTGTTTTCTGCTTGTTACTTCACCTGGTTGCCCCCATCGCTGTAGTCAAATCTGGTCGTTGTTCTGTTCGCTGTCACTTGTGGGTCGTGGAGTCGAGTCACGTATCGCGGTGTTGTGTTATAGTGAGTGCTAGTGCACTGGAACAATTATAGACTACCGTGCGTGCAGTGAGAAATAGTATTATCAATAGACTACAGTGTGAGCCAAAACATATATAGTGCTATTGAAAAGTGGTACGAGAGTGTATAAAATGTCCAGCGAATTAAAGGAGCTGAAATCCCAGCAACGTCAGGTTCGGAGTACCTTCGATGGCGTAAGGCAGTTCATCACGAAATACGAAAGGGATAAGCAAGAAGAGCAAATTGAAACGAGGATGGAAATTCTGGAGGAGGCGATGAAAAAGTTATACGTTCTACGACGGAAGATTGAGGTGCTTACCGAGGAAGCGGACGAAAGGGACCTGATGGATTCCAAGGCCGAGCCGGCGGAATTGAAAGCCCGTTTGACGGCACTCGTAGATAAGCGACAGACGGAAAACAGCGCCATTATTCAGCAAGCCGAAGACACGTATTGTGAGCTGAAAACGGCATTGTTCAAGAATATCTCGCGATGAACCATATGCGTCAGGTCGACGACGAAGAGATCGAAAAACCATCGTATTATTTACCACATCATGCTGTGCTTAAACCAGACAGCACGACAACCAAGTTGCGAGTTGTGTTCGACGCGTCTTGCCGCTCTACGACGGGAGTATCCTTAAACGATGGACTAATGGTTGGACCGGTAGTACAGGATGACTTGCTTTCCATCATAATGCGTTTCCGATTCTGGAAGTTCGTTCTAGTAGCGGACATTGCCAAAATGTACCGCATGGTCAAAGTAGCAGCAGTCGACCAACCATTGCAACGGATTCTGTGGAGAAATTCGCCAACCGATCCAGTTAAGACGTATGAGCTAACCACAGTTACGTACGGCACAGCGTCAGCACCGTATTTAGCTACCAGATGTCTGCAGCAGTTGGCTACTGAAGGTTTTGCATCCGACAGCTGCAAGAGTTGTGCGTAAAGATTTCTACGTGGATGATTTGATGACTGGCACGGACACTTTAGAAGAGGGAATGACACTCGCTGCTGATCTAATCTCGTTGACGAAGTCAGCAGGCTTCATGTTACGCAAGTGGAATTCGAATAACTCTCAGTTGTTGTCAACTATTTCTCCAGAACTTCGAGACGATCGTTCTATACTTGAACTTGATTCTACGTCGATGGTCAAAACGCTTGGACTGGTGTGGGAACCGGCCAATGACAGCTTCAAATTTGCAGTGCCACACTGGAGCACTGAGCCTCTTATCACCAAGCGAGTTGTTCTTGCTGACACCGCTCGAATCTTCGACCCACTCGGGCTCATCGGTCCGGTCACAGTTCAGGCAAAAATCTTTCTGCAGCAGCTCTGGAAACAGAAATTAGATTGGGACGAAGCTCTGCCCGATAATCTCCAGATATTTTGGAAGGAGTTTCGTAGAAACGCTAGCGCATTAGAATCATTCTCGGTACCAAGATGGATGGGGTTTAGTAACAGTCTAGCATCCGTAGAACTACATGGTTTTTGTGACGCATCGGAAGCTGCATATGGTGCATGCCTGTATCTGCGGTGCGAATCGACCGACGGATCGGTCTCCGTTCGCCTCATTACGTCGAAGTCACGGGTTACGCCATTGGAGGACCTCTCTCGAAAGAAGAAGAAGCAGTCGATTCCACGACTGGAGCTATCGTCAGCTTTGCTTCTCAGCCATCTTTATGAAAAACTCCGCAATAGCGTCAAAATACCCACCAAAGCTTACTTCTGGACCGACTCCATGATAGTGAAGTGTTGGCTGTCTTCACTGCCGTCTCGTTGGCAAATCTTTGTCGCCAACAGAGTTTCAGAAATCCAGCATTCTACCAAGTTTGGAGTTTGGAATCACGTCGCCGGTGCAGAAAATCCTGCGGACATAGTGTCCCGCGGAATGACGCCCGCACAGCTCGCATACCAGTCTCTGTGGTTTGAAGGTCCACTGTGGCTACGTCAAGATCAGTCCACCTGGCCCAAGGCAGCAATCGTTCAACCAGAGTTTGACAAATCTATCTTGGAGGAAAGGCCTTCAACAACCCTTGCCGTTCAAATCAAGTCGCATAGTTCCATATTCTCGCTACGATCATCGTTTTGGGCACTACTACGCATCGTTACCTGGATCCGTCGATTTGTTCACAACGCTGCACCGATAAATAGAGCAGCAGCGGAGCATTGTCGGCAACTGAACTCAAGGAATCAGAACTTCAATTAGTACGATTGGCTCAGTTGGAAAGTTTTCCAGCGGAAATAACAGCATTATCTAAGAAACAACCCATCGGTGCATCCTCAAAACTGCTAGCAGCAAATCCAATCCTGATTGACGGCATACTTCGCGTCAGCGGCCGGTTGCGACATGCTCCCATATCGGACAACCGCAAGCATCCGATGATTCTTCATCACCAACACCCGTTGACTAAACTGGTAATGGAATACTACCATTTAAAGCTGTTCCATGCGGGTCAGCAACTTTTGGTTAGTTCTGTCAGAGAAAGGTTCTGGCCTCTACGTGCCCGTGATGTTGCCCGTTGGACCATTTACCGTTGCGTTTCATGTTTTCGAAACAAGCCTAAGGTTCACGAACAACTGATGGCCGACTTGCCCTCCGTCCGAGTTACACCTGGAACAGTTTTTCTCAATGTCGGCATCGACTTGTGCGGACCGTTTTATATAAGATACCCAGGTCGACGAGGTGTTCCAATCAAGGCTTTCGTGTGTATTTTCGTCTGCCTGGCCACCAAGGCCGTGCACATGGAAGTTGTAGCCGATCTCTCTACGCAAGCTTTCCTGGCATCGTTCAAGCGATTTGTTGCGATCCGAGGTAAACCACATTTGGTCATGTGCGATAACGCAACAAACTTTGTTGGAGCAAATAAAGAACTTGAGGAACTACGGCAGCATATGAACAATCAGCAAGTTCAACACGCAGTAGTCAATGCAGCCCTAGAAGATGGCATCGAATTCAAATTCATTCCGCCCCGTACCCCCAATTTTGGTGGTCTCTGGGAGGCGGCCGTAAAGTCCTTCAAAACTCATTTCCGGAAAACCATCGGGGAAAGAACGCTGACCTACGATGAGCTTCAAACCGTAATTCATCAGATTGCAGCGATACTGAATTCCAGACCATTAATGCCCGTGAGCAACGATCCGACTGACTTTACTGCGTTAACTCCAGGACATTTCCTAGTGGGAAGACCACTCACGGCGGTTCCAGAGCCAGACTTGCAGGAGATCCCAGAAAATCGTCTTTCCCACTGGCAACGAACTCAAGGCTTTGTCCAGCAATTATGGAGGAAGTGGAAGACTCAGTACCTCAGCGATCTACACAACCGAACTAAATGGACTCGGAGCCGCGACAACATCAGTATCGGTACAATGGTTCTAGTTAAGGAAGATAAACTGCCACCCCAGAAATGGCGGCTAGGAAGAGTGACCGAAATATTCCCCGGCCAGGACGGAATCGTTCGTGTCGTAACCATCCGAACTCAAGACGGCATCTTTAAAAGAGGCATTTCAAAAATCTGCATTCTTCCTATTCGGGACAACGACGAACAGTTCCCATCAGAAGAGTAGATCTCTTCCATCTAGGTGCTTCGGCATCGCGGAGGGCCCTAATAGTGGTCCTCCGCCGACCAGTTAAGTAATTTTTTATCATTTCATTGCAAAAAGCTTAAAGAATGTTCATCCCCCATAGCTGCATCCACGTCCCGGTTCCCGGGACGGTTCCTTCAAGAAGTCGTCGTTAAATTCATCCGTTGGCCACTCCGTTCTATCAATAATCCCGCATGAAGGTTGTCCTGTATCGTCAAGCATGTCTGTCAAGGGTTTCGGTGCACGTTATCGCATTCATTATTCACAAGCTATCGTTGTGATCGCAGCTTCACTGTTCATCATCGGAAATCACCCACGAGCGCAGGGCCCGCGCTCGATCTGCTGCTCCATTTGACCGGTCGACACTCGACTTGATCACTCGAAATGAAGACCACGTCAGTTCCGGAGCCGTTCTAGACACATCAGAACAGTCAGCTGCAGCATGCGATCATCCTTTCACACCAGAAGTGCCATTCAAGGCATAACCGTGGTACCGGTGGTACCAGCGGAGGCCCGGATGCAAGGGCCTCCGCACCAGGCAAGTTCTGTAAAAATTGTTCATTTCCTTGTAAAAAGCTTCCCATGTTCCTCAGAATCGTGCACCCACCACAGGCCTGGAGGCCTCATCCCATTGATGGCCGACAACCGTCGGTGTATACCAGGACGAAGAATCACATTGCTGCCATGGCGTTGCAATATCCCTCAAGGCCAACCGGAGAAGACTCCGACGAGAATGTACAGTCCAACATCAGTACAAGCAGATTCGAACTCCTCACTACAACACATCAACAGTGGGCATACAAATAGTGCATCCTGTTTAGGGGGAAGGCCTACTGGAGGCATTAAACTCTAAAGCAAGCGTAGAAACATGTAGACCTGCTACCGAAACCATTTTTGAACCAACGGAGACAATGAAATTCTCATCTACAGTCCAGTCCAGGACCCATTCAATAGTTGCAAGCAAGCATGGGTCAACAGTTATCACACCAGCAGAATAACAGAGAGAATTGATTATATTTATATTGGAGAAACAGTAATATTAATGGAAACAAAAGTTGTACAATAGGTTTTAGGTTCTTAAATTTGTTCACATTTGTGTAGTTGAAATCCTAACGATTTCAAGGCGGCCGGCATGTTCGGACCTAGTAGAGCCAATTCGTTTGGCAACGCTGTAATATGTTTCTCATGCGAAAATCAGTTTATCCTTTTCTGATCTAATGAATTCATTATCCCATCCTTTATTACCTACGTAAGTTTGATTAGTAATATTCGTCAGTACTCGGTACAGATCGGTATGTAGATATTCACCACTAACCTCATCGTATCACTTGGGATACGAGAGGCAGTTTAGTTCACATCAAACCATATAAAGAGTCACGTCGCACTCAGTTTATAATAAACCGGTCGAGTAAAATAAAACAGTAGCGTTTCGATCAAAAAGTGACTTTCAATAAAGTACATCTAAACCAAGTTATCGCGTCGAGTGTGCTACAGTGCAATTTCTCTGAAAAATCACCAACGGTCTCGGTTATGTGCAAAAACAGGTTAGTTAGAGCGAAAACTGGCTGAGCACGGGGAAGTGAATGGATGGTTTGCACATATCGAGGTAAGAGTATCGCAGCGGGTGGCAACCACAGTCGCCACCTCGAGGCATGGCAGAATAGTGAGCGCATAGGCGTTAGTATGGACTGCACATGCCGAGGTAATATGATCGTAGCGTAAAACTGTTGGTACCTATCACTATCGATACCCCGAGGCATGGCAGAGGAGAGTATAGTGAGCATCCAATTCAGACTCACATGGTATGTCAGAAGTGAGAACCTAAGTAAGTCCCACATGGTGTGTCTGGAGGAGTGGCAAGGTTGGCTAGAGTGAGCTCCCTAATAAGTCTCCAATTGGTGTGCTAGAGCGTGAATCAGGTGGCAGGGTGAGCCTCCAAGTTAGTCGCCAGAACGTGCAACGTTATAGACGGAAACAAAGTTAGCAGACCCGCCTCTTTCAAGTGACGACACACCGACTGGAAGAAGTGGATTGCAATAACATGGAACAACTGTACAGTTCTCAAGAAACACGCAAGTTCCTTCAGAAGCTTAATCAATGTATCCCGCAAAGGCTTCGTGCAGCCAACCAGGATGTGCAAGGATAAGCATGGGAGTCCAAGATGGTGATGATGGGACCGAAGACCCCGATTCCAACTCCACGGTTTTAAACCAACCCATCCATAAACCTGTGTTCATGATTTCTGCATTCTGTATTTCTGAACATGCAAGAGTTCTGCCACCGACCTTCTGAATCGTCTTCTCTTTGGAATTGTTACGCAATTGAGCTGTTTATGATAGCTGAAGAGGAGTGCTAGCTCCTCGCTTCGTGCCAGTGGACCCAAGCCACTGAGGGCGGCAGGCGCTAAGGAGAGGATTCCAATGATTTCCGGATGTGGAAGTGGCGGATGCGATGATTTTGTGACAGATGGCCGTCAGCTTACGATGCCAGAATGGCAGGATGCCTACTTCTGATGGGAGCAATCCAGAAGCAACTCTCACATACTGGTTGAAGGTCGGTGACAGCGATGAGGTTACGCAGGGCAAGATAAGGCGGCTATCCATGATAGCCTGTCCTATCCACAGGCGAAGTGCCCTGTTGTTGGTCTTGCGGGACTTGGACAGGGTTCGGATCAGTATAACCCTGGTTTAACAGCTAAAATTAAGCTAATAGGGAAGATGACCCTTTTGCCCCTCCCTTGATGGACCTCTCCTATCAAAACATTTATCTAGATTAAATGTCTCAATCGATTCATTCGCTTATTAAGGATCAACGTTCCCAAAGAACTCAAACTTTTGTGACGTAGAATTAATACTAGCGTAGGCTTGATAATGTGTTTTCACCGATTATGCTATCTACATCTCCAGATATGGTTTATTATTTAGTCCAGTTTTTCAAAGAATAAAAAAATATTTAAAAAATGAAGCTAGTGAGTGATTTATAAATAAAAAATAAATAAAGAAGAAATAAAGGTAAATCAATTCAAATTGTTTCGGGTAATTTTTCGGAGATAATTTTAAATAATAAAACAAATAAACAAAATTATATTTCCACAATTATAGTTCTTACTGATTATAATCAAAACATAAGGTAACTGAAACTTACCTGCAGCTTACAGGACGGAGGCGAAACAACTAGACAAATTTTCATAGTAGCCTTCAGGAAGTCATCCCTCTTCATACGTACGTCTTTGGGAGTTACAACTGCCGGGGTGGTAGTGCTGGAGATTATTTCCTCATAGGGTTTTCGATGTGCACTGGAGGTGGCCAGCAGTGCCGGCGGTGACACCTCCCTTCGTTTCCCCTGACAGTACGTTGGAGCTAGTGTGGCGTAGCAGCTGGTGTGTGCAACAGTAGACGGAGTTATCGCGGAAGATACGATTGTGGCGGTGGAAGTAGGAATCGTAGTGCACAGTACCGATGATGACGGAGCTGTTTCCCTGGTTGGAGTCGGTGATTTGTTTAGGCGTGGTGGGACGGGTGGACAAGAAGCTGTAGGGGCTGATATCTGTGTAACTGGAGGATGTGGCTGTTGGAGAGCTGTGGAAGATTTTAGAAGGAGTGATCTACTGCGCCGTGCCGGAACCGACGGAGAGGGCATTGAACTGTTTTGGGAAGCGCTAGTTGTTATGGGAGGGCTAGTGGTAGGTGTGGTTAAACTTGGTGGCGGAGAATTTTTCATGCAGCATCCTGATATGTTGTTAAAATTTAGTATAAAAGGGTTATTGCTTCTTTGGTCCATGGGTTGCGATTGTTTCAGGGAATGATGATAGTAGCCAGGTGGTTTAGAGCAGAAAGCTTTTGTGTTGTCGGGAGACTCCGCGGTAGTTGACTGCGTGATGCTGAGCTTCCTACTCAGAGATGATTGTTGCTGCGTTGGTGAAGGAAGTTGATGGAGCTGTTGCTGGCGTTGAACGAACTGCTGTGTGGTGTTGGACTTCCGACTGAATTGGTGATATATTTGATATTTCGGGGGCGACTGGGCTACCGCTTGCTCGAAGCTTCTGCTAAGAGTTTGTGGCGAAGCAAGGCTTGGGGATGGTGTTTTAGGTGATTGAATCATCGCACCTAAAGGAATGTTGCAACACGCGGTGGTTGCCCTAATTCCTGAGCCTAGGCTAGGGGCAGGCTGAAATACCATATTCATCGAAGGGGGGGTTTGCTTCGTCTCGGTAGGCCCAGCAGTTGGTGACGATAGAATATCACAAGCTGGCGATATTTGTTCATAGCTTCGTACTAGTTTTCGTTGTTTTTTGTTGTCATTTCGTTGAATATGTTCTTCCATTATATGCATTAAAATGCAATTCGTAGTATTTGCACAGGTAAATATAAAAAATAATTTTTATACTAACGGGTTTGGTTGATTATTGCGCCATTTATGAGATTTCCACACAAAGTGCCTCAGGTTCGCAAAAATGTTCCTCTGCTTGCTCTTCGATATGATATTCACTTGAATCGGAACAATGGGTTTAAACCTATGTTTATTGAAGAATTTGACCAAAATATTCATTGTTTTTATCACATTATAGAAAAGATTTTGGCATTCGCACGTTGAGCTGTAGACATAAGAGAATTAAAAATGACAAGGTTAGAAATATAATTATGTTTTCACATCAGATTGAATATACAGGTTGTGATTGCTTTCTAAGACGGTTTATAACAATCTGCAACAAATAATGAGTTTTCTATCAATGGTGTTCTTTTAATCGTAATCGAAGCTTAACCAAATATATAAAAATGAGAATAGTGGGTTGTTTATGCAATATCCCGTAAATATTCACTTTACGTTAAAACCAGTTGATGCGTAATGCGTATTGAACAAATCATCAGCAGCATTGATTTGAAAGACTGTTGATTCCCTCGAAACTAAAAAGCCAGTCGGCAACTCCGATGAAATGCAAACATAGAGTTTTGTCATTTTAAGAATGTTTAGATTTTTAAATTTTTAGATTTCTGAATTTGGAAGTTTAATAATTTAAGATTTTTAATAATTTAAGATTTTGATTTTAAGATCTTTGGATTTTTAATCTTTTTGATTTCTATGTTTTGAATTTTTTGTTTTTTAGGACAGATGTTAAATTTTAATACACATAGTTAAGTTTTCCATTTTTAGGTGTACGAGATATTGCGAAAAAGATTCGGCTGCTGGTGAACTTGAACCCACCACTATTCCATTAAGTACATGGACGTATTACCAATTATACAACAGCTGGCCTTGCGAGAAGTTGTTCCATAACCACCAGCTAATAACGATGGGATATCAATCAATTTTCCGTATCCATCGAATCTGCTTAGGCAACATTTCACACCATTTTCTCTCTACCCAACTATGTGTATCAGAATAAAACAACAGTCGGTTGCGTTTGATTTTTTTAAATTTAAAATTAATTTTTTTTCGGATTTTAAGATTCTTAGATTTTTGGATTCTTGGATTTTAGAAAATGAGGAACTTTAAATTTCTTGATGTTAAGATTTTCAGATTTTTGGATTTTTGGATTTTTAGATTTTTAGATCTTTAAATTTCTAGATTTTAAAATGTTTGGATTTTTCAATTCTTGGATTTTTGATTTTTGAATTTTTAAATTTTTTGTTTTCAGATTTTTAGAATTTTAGATTTTTGGATTTTTAGATTTTGAATTTTTTAGATTTTTGGGTTTCTAGAATTTTAAATTTTTGAATTTTTAAATTTTTAGATTTTTAGATTTCTAGAATTTTAAATTTTTGAATTTTTAGATTTTTAGATTTTTGGATTTTTAGATTTATAGATTTTTAGATTTTTAGATTTTTAGATTTTTAGATTTTTAGATTTTTAGATTTTTAGATTTTAAGATTTTTAGTTTTTAAGATTTGTGGATTTTAAATTTTTTCGATTTTTCGATTTTTAGATTTTTAGATCTTTAGATTTTTGTGTTTTTAGATTTCTAGATTTTTTAGATTTTTAGATTTTTAGATTTTTAGATTTTTAGATTTTTAGATTTTTAGATTTTTAGATTTTTAGATTTTAAGATTTTTAGATTTTTAGATTTTTAGATTTTTAGATTTTCAAATTTTTAGATGTTTAGATTTTTAGATTTTTAGATTTTTAGATTTTTAGATTTTTAGGTTTCTAGATTTTTAGAATTTTAGATTTTTAGATTTATGGATTTTTAGATTTTTAGATTTTAAGATTTTTAGATTTTTAGATTTTCAAATTTTTAGATGTTTAGATTTTTAGATTTTTAGATTTTTAGATTTTTAGATTTTTAGATTTTTAGATTGTTAGATTTCTAGATATTTAGATTTTAAGATTTGTAGATTTTTGAGATTTTAGATTTTTAGATTTTAAAATTTTTAGATTTTAAGATTTTTAGATCTTTAGATTTTTAAATTTTTAGATTTGTAGATTTTTAGATTTGTAAATTTTTGGATTTTCAGATTTTTATATTTTTAGATTTTTGAATTTTTGGATTTTTGGTTTTTTAGATTGTAAGATTTTGAGACTCTTAGAATTATAGGTTTTTAGATTTTTAAATTTATAGATTTTTAAAATTTTAGATCTTTAGATTTTTAGATTTTTAGATTTTTAGATTTTTAGATTTTTAAATTTTTAGATTTTTAGATTTTAAGATTTTAAGTTTTTATAATTTGTGGATTTTCAAATTTTTAGATTTTTCGATTTTTCGATTTTTCGATTTTTAGATCTTTAGATTTTTGTGTTTTTAGATTTTTAGATTTTTAGATTTTTAGATTTTTAGGTTTCTAGATTTTTAGATTTTTAGATTTATGGATTTTTAGATTTTTAGATTTCAAGATTTTTAGATTTTTAGATTTTTAGATTTTAAGATTTTTAGATTTTCAAATTTTAAGATGTTTAGATTTTTAGATTTTTAGATTTTTAGATTTTTAGGTTTCTAGATTTTTAGAATTTTAGATTTTTAGATTTATGGATTTTTAGATTTTTAGATTTTAAGATTTTTAGATTTTTAGATTTTCAAATTTTTAGATGTTTAGATTTTTAGATTTTTAGATTTTTAGTTTTTTAGATTGTTAGATTTCTAGATATTTAGATTTTAAGATTTGTAGATTTTTGAGATTTTAGATTTTTAGATTTTAAAATTTTTAGATTTTAAGATTTTTAGATCTTTAGATTTTTAAATTTTTAGATTTGTAGATTTTTAGATTTGTAAATTTTTGGATTTTCAGATTTTTATATTTTTAGATTTTTGAATTTTTGGATTTTTAGTTTTTTAGATTGTAAGATTTTGAGACTCTTAGAATTATAGGTTTTTAGATTTTTAAATTTATAGATTTTTAAAATTTTAGATCTTTAGATTTTTCGATTTTTACATCTACAGATTTTTAGATTTTTAGATTTCTAGATTTCAAGATTTTAAGGTTTTTAGATTTTAGGGTTTTTAAATCTTTAGATTTTTAAATTTTTCGATTTTAAGATTTTTAGATTTTTAGATTTTTAGATTTTTAGATTTTTAGATTTTTAGATTTTTAGATTTTAAAGTTTCTAGATTTTAAGGTTTTTAGATTTTTAAATTCCTAGATTTTTAGATGTTTAAATTTTTAGATTTTTGGATTTTTGGATTTTTAGATTTTTAGATTTTTAGATTTTTAGATTTTTAGATCTTTAGATTTTTAGATTTTTAGATTTTTAGGTTTCTAGATTTTTAGATTTTTAGATTTTTAGATTTATGGATTTTTAGATTTTTAAATTTTAAGATTTTTAGATTTTTAGATTTTTAGATTTTTAGATCTTTAGATTTTCAAATTTTTAGATGTTTAGATTTTTAGATTTTTAGATTTTTAGATATTTAGATTTTAAGATTTGTAGATTTTTGAGATTTTAGATTTTTAGATTTTAAAATTTTTAGATTTTAAGATTTTTAGATCTTTAGATTTTTAAATTTTCAGATTTGTAGATTTTTAGATTTGTAAATTTTTGGATTTTCAGATTTTTAGATTTTTATATTTTTGAATTTTTGGATTTTTAGTTTTTAGATTGTAAGATTTTAAGACTCTTAGAATTATAGGTTTTTAGATTTTTAAATTTATAGATTTTTAGAATTTTAGATTTTTAGATTTTTAGATTTTTACATCTACAGACTTTTAGATTTTTAGATTTTTAGATTTTTAGATTTCAAGATTTTAAGGTTTTTAGATTTTAAGGTTTTTAAATCTTTAGATTTTTAAATCTTTCGATTTTAAGATTTTTGGATTTTTAGATTTTTAGATTTTAAAGTTTCTAGATTTCAAGGTTTTTAGATTTTTAGATTTTAAAATTTCTAGATTTTTAGATGTTTAAATTTTTAGATTTTTAGATTTTTAGATTTTTAGATTTTTAGATTTTTAGATTTTTAGATTTTTAGATTTTTAGATTTTTGATTTCTAAGTTTTTAAATTTCTGGATTTTTGGATTTTTGAATTTTTAGATTCTTAGATTTTTAGATTTTTGGATTGTTAGATTTTTAGATTTTTAGATCTTTAGATTTTAAGATTTTAAGATTTTTAGAATTGTAGATTTTTAGATTTTCAAATTTGTAGATTTTTAGATTTTTGGATTTTTAGATTTGTAGATTTTTAGATTTTTTTGTTTTAGATCTTTAAATTTCTAGATTTTTAAATTTTTGGATTTTTCAATTTTTAGACTTTTAAAATTTTAGATTTTTGGATTTTTAGATTTATAGATTTATAGATTTTTAGATTTTTCGATTTTTAGATTTTAAGATTTTTAGTATTTAAGATTTGTGGATTTTTAAATTTTTAGATTTTTCGATTTTTATATTTTTAGATTTTTAGATCTTTAGATTTTTGTGTTTTTAGATTTTTAGATTTTTGTGTTTTTAGATTTTAAGATTTTTAGATTTTTAGATTTTTAGATTTTTAGATTTTTAGATTTCTAGATTTTTAGATTTTTAGATTTATGGATTTTTAGATTTTTAGATTTTAATCTAATTTTAAAATCTAAGATTTTTAGATTTTTAGATTTTTAGATTTATGGATTTTTTTATTTTTAAATTTTTAAATTCCTGGATTTTTTGGATTTTTGAATTTTTAGATTCTTAGATTTTTGGATTGTCAGATTTTTAGATTTTTAGATTTTTAGATTTTTAGATTTTTAGATTTTTAAGATTTTAAGATTTTAAGATTTTTAGAATTGTAGATTTTTAGATTTTTAAATTTGTAGATTTTTAGATTTTTGGATTTTTAGATTTGTAGATTTTTAGATTTTTTTGTTTTAAGATTTTTGAATTTTTAGATTTTAAGATTTTTAAATTTTCCGGAGACGAGCCAGCCTAGGGCTGAAAGTCTCCTTAACAAAGACAAAAAAAATTAACATTTTTAGGATTTTCAGATTTTTGGATTTTTGGATTTTTAGATCTTAAGATTTTAGAATTTTTAAATTTTTAGATTTTAAATTTTTCGGAGACGAGCCAGCCTAAGGCTGAAAGTCTCCTTAATCAAGACAAAAAAAAATTTTAGATTTTTGGATTTTTAGATTCTTGATTTTTAGATTTTTAGATCTAAAGATTTAAAAAAATTTAGATGGTTGAATTCGTGGATTTTAGAATTTCAAGAATCTTAGATTAATAGATTTTTGGATTTCTTGATTTTAAGATATTCAAATACTTTGATTTCTAGGTTTTTAGAGATTTGGATTATTAGATTTTTGGATTTTTAGATTTTTGGATTTTAAAATTCTTAGAATTTCAGATTTTAGATTTTCAGATTTTTAGATTTTTAGATTTCAAGATTTTAAGAATTCTAGATTTTTAGATTTGTGGTTTTTGGAATTTCAAGATTTTTAGATTTTTAGATTTTTGTATTCTTAGATTCTTAGATTTTTAGATTCCTCGATTATTAGAGTTTTAGAATTTCAGATTTTTGGTTTTCAAGAATTTTAGATTTTAAGATTTTTGGATTTTTAGATTTCTGTATTTTTGGATTTTAGGGTCTTTAGATTTTTAGATTCCTAATTGTCTGGATTTTAAGATTTTTGGATCTTTAGATTTTTAGATTTTAAGATTTTTATTTTTAGATGTTTAGATTTTTAAATTTTCAGAGTTTTAGATTTCTAGATTTTTATATTTTTAAATTTTTAGATGTTTAGTTTTTTTTATTTTTAGATATTTAGATTTTTTGATTCTTAGATTTTTAGATTTTAAAACTTTTGGATTTTGAGATTTTTAGATTTTCAGATTTTAAGATTTTTGGAATAGCAGATTTTTAGATTTTTAGATTTTCAGATGTTTAGATTTTTTGATTTTTAGATTTTTTGATTTTAAGATTTTAAGATCTCAAGATTTTTAGAATTTTATATTTTCAAATTTTTAAATTTTCAGATTTTAAGATTTTTAAATTTTTTGATTTAGATTTTTAGATTATTAATCTTTTGGATTTTTAGATTTTTGGATTTTTAGATTTTTAGAATTTTTGATTTTTGGATTCTTTGATTATTAGAATTGGAGATTTTTTTTGTGTCTTTATTAAGGAGACTTTAATTGTAGATTTTTAGATTTCTAGATTTCTGGATTTTTAGATTTTAAGATTTTAAGATTTTAAGATTTTAAGATTTTAAGATTTTAAGATTTTTAGATTTTTAGGTTTTTAGATTTTTAAATTGCTAGATTTTTAGATTTTTAGTTTTTTAGATTTTTAGAATTTTAGATTTTTAGATTTTTTTTATTTTTAGATTTTTTTGATCTCAGGATTTTAAGATTTTTAGATTTTTAAATTTTTAGATTTTTTAATTTTTAGATTTTTGGATTTTTGGATTTTTGGATTCTTGGATTTTTGGATTTTTAGATTATCGGATTTTTAGATTTTTAGATTTTTGGATTATTAAATTTTTGGATTTTTGTATTTTTAGATTTTTAGATTCTTAGATCTTTAGATTTTTAGATTTCTGAATTCTTGGATTTCTGGATTTTCATATTTTGAAATTCTAACAATATCAAATAATTCTAATAAAAAAATCTATCAGATTTTTGGAATTTTTAGGTTTTTAGGTGTATAGATTCCTAGATTTTTAGATTTTAGATTTTAGATTTAGATATTTTGATTTTTAGATGTTTAGATTTTTAGATGTTTAGATTTTTAGATTTTTAGATTTTTAAATTATTTAGATTTTTAGATTTATTTGATCTTTTATTATTTTTTAGATTTTTAGATTTCTAGATTTTTAGATTTTTGGATTTTTGGATTTTTGGATTTTTGGATTTTTGGATTCTTGGATTTTTGGATTTTTGGATTATCGGATTTTTAGATTTTTCGATTTTCGGATTATTAATTTTTTGGATTTTTGTATTTTTAGATTTGTAGATTCTTAGATTTTTAGATTTTTAGATTTCTGGATTTTTAGATTTTTAGATTTTTGGATTTTTATATTTTAAATTTTTTAGATTTTTAGATTTTAAGATTTTTAGATTTCAAGATTTTAAGATTTTAGATTTTTAGATCTTCAGATTTTTAGATTTTTAGATTTTAGATTCCGGAGTAAGACCAGCCATTGGCTGAAAGCTTCATTAATAAAGATATACTTTTTTTTAGATTTTTATATTTTCTGAGATTTCTAGTTTTTTTTAGAACTTTAGATTCTTAGATTCCTAGATCTTTAGATTTTTTGATTTTTTGGTGTTTAGAAATGTTTTACATTTTTATATTTCTAAATCTCTTAATTTTCAAATTTTTAGATCTCTGGTTTTTTTTTAATTTTTGAATTTTGAGACTGTTTTTTTGTTTCTTTTTATTACTCTGGAAATATTGTTCGAAGTGTAGTCATTCTGTTTACACCTTTTTATCTTTTTTTGTAGGGATCTGTTCTGCTACTTAGGTGCTGAAGAAACCTTCAGAAAAGGGGCCATGGCTTTTATCCATATGTATACCATGACTATAATGAAAAAGAAACTCATTTTAATGAGTGAGCCGGTGCTACGGTACTTATTATAAAACTCTATTTTTTTTTATTGTATTTATGAAACAATTGAGAGTCACACCAATTAAATACATTTCATTAGCGCTAATGAGATACTAAGATAATTTTTCTTGGAAAGATTTTTGTCGAGTGAGAGCACGCAATGTTTATAATCTAAAATAAATTAGCCAATTATCCAGGCGTTGCTTTCAATTTCCCGCTATTTGCCACATCATGCACTCTACGAATGTTCAGATTGTTGCACTCAAAGGTATATGTATACATTGATTCGGAAATGATGAATAGGATACATTTTCGTGCACCGTCTGATTGTTTGTTACATACCGAAATTAATTGGGACAGGAAGATGGGCCTAAAACCAATTATTTCATCAAATTCAATTAATAATTAAATTATTCGTATTATCAATACCTGAGAAATCATCGTATCATGCAATATGAAATATGAGGTACCAATTAAATCCTAACAAGTTCCTAATGCCATCACATGCTGCGTCGATTTATCAATCGCTATGACAAAACGTCCAACTTCACCCGGTAGTCATAATCAAATTTCCGTCAGTCTGCTTCGCACCCTTTCCCTTTGCCGACGAAATTTTATACGCGCATTGAGCTGTAACCGACCCAGATGGGATTGGGGCAGATAAAATAAAATTATGCAGCGCCATTTGGGTGAGCACGATTATTATTGAATTAACTGAACAATTCGGGCCAGTCCCGTTCCGTGACTATTTGGAGGGGCATTGCAGGATGAGATGATCGCAAAAAAGAGTCCCAATTAAGCGAGCCGGGATAATCAGCATTCAGTCAGAATTGAATTAATTAAGTTCTTTTCTGTTGCACAGATAGAGGAAATCTGGCTATCAATGTTAGAGTAGACATAGATCGAGTTATAATCTTGAGCCAACTTTTGTAAATAATATAAATAATATTCTGTAGGTGTAAATATTCTCAAGCAACGGAATACTCACATTTTCTTTATAAATTTATTATTTATTAATTCAAATGCTATTAGTAACTGCATAATAACGTTTTTGTGACTTCCTTCCTATATTGACTGACGATGCATGCACAACTGGGATATTGTCGACACTCAGCTTGACATTTCATTAGACCCATCCACAATCGTTTACTGCGAAGTGTCTTCTGCCAGTCATAATTTTATACTTGCTTATGCATTTCTATATCATTTGGTCAAAGTGCTTTTTCCAGAGAAGTTGATAAAAATCATATAAGCAAATTCCCCAAACAGGACCGTTATTAAAGCAGTTTCTATTAGAACTTTGGAAAGAACCACTCTACTACAATTAAACTACTCTAGTTTAATTCAAAATGACACGCATTCTCCGGCACACGCGTCATATAGTCCCTATCTTCATTTAAAGTTTTGTGACTAGACCGTACTAAATCACATCATCCCACACTGAGCATAGCTCCGTTCTTGCTCACCTTCATGCATCGCTACCACAAACCACACTTCTAGAGTCTCACCTGCTGCTGTTGCTTTCTCGGTTATCCTTTTCGTGTCGAAACGTAGCTCTCAGTGCTTTGCTGGCACACCGAAAGCTTCGCAAGTGCATGCAAATGTAAATAATCTAACCCGTCAGAAGGGAACTAAATCTCGTCGTGCTTACTCTCTGACTGCTCCGAGGCGAAAGCCAACGAGAACGTTGTTGGCTGGCTGCTCATTCGCCTTAGCCGCACGGAACGTGCTTTCCGGACCATCCATGCGAGTGCAGGACGGATGGGTTCTTTTCCAGTGGATAAACGGTCCCGGCTTCAGCGGAAAGAGCACACGAAATGTTCTGAACATGCATTGAATTGCAAACACAGACAAAACAATGTAAAAACTTGCACCGACCACGAATAAAACCGCTTATTAAAAAATGGGTTGATTGTGAGCTTCACAATCATATGGCTTGGAGTTTGACATTAAACACCATTTCCAATAAATGCAACTTTGTTTAATATGTCAGATGATAGCCGGGATGACACATTTTACAAAAAAAAATGTTTTAGTTGTTGTATGTCGCTTTGTCTGTGTATTCATAACTACAAGGTGATTGTGAAAGTAAGTTAAGTTCATTGTTGTACGAAATGCATTACAACTAGAGATGAATTCACTTGGAAATTGTTGGAATTTGATCCTTTCAGTACACCTACATCAAGGTTGTGACTAATTGTGTTGTAATAAACTAAATGCTATCAATCATAAACCATGTGGCGATATTGAAATGGTTCTTGAATCATATTGATGCTCACTGGATGTTCGGCAGTAGAATGGTGCATTTTTAATCTGATATGCATATAATAAAATATTTTAGGAAATATGAATAATTTCAATCAATTTTATCTTTCTAGTAGCCTTGATTTGGTTTGTTATCGATTGCGAAAAATTGTCATTTTTTGACCTTATTCAGGTGGCTTTTAAAGCTAGTTCACAGTTTAAAGACAAATTGACGATAACCAAAAATCCCTTAAGCAATTTTAGCACACGCATTCAGAGTTTCATGAACGTTTGATAAAATAAACCACACCCTAACGTACCAATGGTTAAACAAACTTTGAGAATTCAATGTCAATAGAAAATAACCCAAACCCGTTCCGAAGCACTTGTATTCTACATTTCCTCCAATAGACATAGGCATGTGGAAAACGATTTATTCCCAATAATGCCACCCATTTGTTCCACAAATAAGATGCTACGTCGATGATGATGATGTTGGTGATGGGAGTCCGTCTACGTTCAATCCATCAGCTACAATTCCTCTTTCAATGCTCGACACAACAAACTTACTTCCAATAGAGTGTATTTTCTGCTCTCCTCGCTGCACTGAACGGCCTTATAGAATAAAATCGATTCTTAAACAGCATGAAGATGAGAAAATATTAGACTTAGATTTTCTACTTGTGCTTCATTGAAGTATGAATGAGAATTTCGGTTGAAGTATAAATAAAAATGATACAATTATAATAAAAAATCGATGCTTTGGTTTTTCTTGCATTTGGAAAATTGCGAGTAAGGCTTCACAATTGTATTTCATGTTAACATACACAAAGGAACTATTCCATTTTTCATCTCTGTGTAACAAATTCGTACTCAAAACTAATAAAAGTCATCATAATAATAATAAAAACAAATCAACTATATTTCCTTACTTTACTTTGACGTGGGACTACGTCTGTGTTTTCTATAGTTGGGTACCTACACTTTGCGATGGCGAAAAATCGAAAAACGTTACGTAAATATGACAGACTTCAAACGTTAACATCTCAGCTGTTTCTCAAGGGATATTCTATTTTCTTGTACCATTCGATCAAGAAAGGGTCATCGCTTAATATCTAATGTATTGATACATTGATTTATAATTATTTAACAATGACCGTTAGCAAACTAAACTTACAGGCTTAGACTTAGGCAAACTAAACTTACAGGTTTAGCTCGAATCCTCAGTTTACTCAATAGTGGCAGTCATAGGGAATTATTAGCATCGGTGGCGTTTGCGAAGATAGTTGGTGAGAAATTATCGAGCAATTGGCTGCCAAAAGTAGATTCGCAACAATCGCATCGATAGCGGTTCCAGCGGAAATACATTTCTGCCGATGACTAGTTTGCCGGAAAACTATCGACGGCCATCGTCGGCGACAGCAGCACTCAAGTGAAATTTTCTCGTAAAGTTCAAATTTTCGTTTGGCTGGTATAAGAGTGATACTGTACAGATAAAAAATATCTGGCTCCGTTCTACTGGTAGTTCAGTTTTCTCAAATTCATGCAGATCTCTCTTCAGTTTAGGCTAATGATTGAGTATTTATCACGTAGGAAATCGTCTGGACCCTTGTAATTTAGTACTGGCGGTGCCAGAGTTGTGCTAATGTTGGTTCACCAGTAATTTTCACGTAATTAGTTCATTAATAATGTGGCCTCTACAGAAGGGAAACATATCCTATTTTGACACTGATATTAGGATAGCAAACCAAGAAAATTCCACAAAATATTGTGATTACAATCCATCTTTCTATATTTGATTCAGGAGTTCCTCCAGAAATGCCTCAAAAATTCTTGGAATATTCATCCTGGTGCTATTTCATAAATGTATCCACAAATTCTTTGGAAAGTCTTCTAGACATTTTTTTAAGACCTTAAATAATTCTATGGGAAACACCTCCCGGAATTAATTCGGTAAGTCATCCAAAAATGTCTTCCTTCATTTTTTTTTTAAGAATTCCTTTGGAAATCCTTTACATATTACATTAAAAATTATTCCAGGAATTCATCCTAATATTCCAATAGGACTTTTTATTTAATCCTCCGTAAATTTCTTCGAAAATTTCTAAAGGAGTTTCTATCGAATTTCATTAATTTCCGACAAATTCTAGTAATATTTTTGGAGATTCCTGCATGAATTTATTTAAAAATAATTTCATTAATTTCCAGGGAAATCGCCACAGCGAAAATTCTATTTCTTCAGAAATTTAACCAGTATTTAATTTGGAATCTCCTTCAGTAATTTAAGAAAGAAACTATAGGAATATCCAAACGAATAACAGAATCAAATTTCCAAAGAAATTTCCAAAGGAATTTGTAAAATAATTTTCGAAATATTTTTTTTATTGTCTTTATTAGGGAGACTTTCAGCCCGAGGCTGGCTTGTCTCCGTTTTTTGAAATAATTAAACTGCTTCAAGAATTCCTATGAACATCCATGCCAGAATTTTTCGGAATTTCTTCAAGGGATTTCTCTAAGAAACTCTCTGGAAATTACTCCACGCATTAATCCAGTAAGTTAAAAGGTAATTCCATCAGATATTCCTTTAAAAATCCAGAAAAGGACTTCTAATAATTATTGTGGAATTTCCTTTAGAATATTCTTCAGAACTGCCTCCAGTATTTCTTTTGGACACCTTAGGGAATTTTACATGAATTTCTTAGAACTTTCAGAGGATTTCCCGTAGAAGAAGCTTCTGGAAAAAATTACAAGGCTTTTCCGAAGGTATCCCTGGAAGAATGTTCAATGGAACTACTGGATTTTTTTTTGAATTTTTTTGGGATCTCTTGGAGCTCCCGAAATTATTTCTGGAGGAATTTACAAATGATTTTTTGAAAGATTTCCCGAAAAAGATCCCGTGCGTACTTTCTAAAAAATTCTTAAAAGTTTTTCAAAAGAATTTGCGATGGATTGTTCTATAAAAAATCATAAAAAATGCCTAGATTTCTCCATAAATTTTTTATAAGGGATTACGTCAGGATTTCCTCCAAGAATTCCTCCGAAAAATCCATTTTTTATCTGTGCGTTTTATATTTATTTATGGTAAGAATTAGTTTAAGCCGATAAAAATAATAAATTGAGGGGGCAACGATAAAATTTCTAGAAAATTTGAATGGTTTCCAAAACTTTGTCTTACAAATCTAAGGCGTTTCTAGATTTTTTCCATTTTAAAATAAATTATTATTATTCCTCCATGGCCTTTTGAGACCTTGACCTAATTTTGAAATTAAGTTATAATATTTGATAATTCTAAATCATTTGGTTTAATAACCAAAAAACGCACCGCATCACCTCACATCGTTAAACAGCTTTTGAATTTCAACTGTTATAGAGATGAATAAAATACGGCCTGCTGGGGGAAATGCATGTTTCAGAGTCAGATTCAATACAGTGTGCCCGGACTAAGTTAATCAAACTCATAAATACTCCAATTGAAATTAATATTGCATTTTTTAAAAAATCCATAGATTTCCGCTGAAATTTTCAAATTTCCGTAGTTTTTTTCTACGGATCCGTAGATCTGTAGAACGCAATCAATTCCCTTGTCATAAGACGAGTTTGTATCATCCCATTCAATTCCACCACTTGATTGTACCTTGACAGATACGTATTTCGACCTCAACAGTAAGGTCGTCTTCAGTGTCTCGTACTTGACTCGACTCAAGTACACAATATAGAGAAAAATACTAATTAGAAGAATGTAACGAGCCTGGGATTGAAGCCACGACCTCCCGCTTATGAGGTAGAAACGGTAGCCATATGAATACCAATTCCGTTTCATTTGGTCGAACCTGGGAGCTGCGGACTCGATCGACTCCAATTTTCAAAAAAATTTGCTTGAAACTCGAAAATTTCCTCTCAGTGTTCAATGTACACGTTACGATTTTCTCACATTGATTTATCATTATGTTTATTTTTATAAAATGTTCATACCGTTCACTTATGTTGAATCCGTCGATGTATTTAAAATTAAACCAAAAAATTGAAATTTGTTCGAATTGAGTTATAATTAGTATGAGTTGATTTATACGTGTACTCTCTCGGCTACGCTCAAAATACACAAAACCTCTCTCGATGCGATGGATACTTTTTGACAGCTTACTTAGGAGATTTTTTGACACTCATTTTGACTCTATCCGCAGCTTCCAGGGAAAATGTCATTAGATAGAACAGGTCATATGGCCGAAAATGTCATTTGGTGACCCGACCGTAAAACGCGCTTGCTGATGGAGCCAAAATGTCATATTGGCTAAGCAATAGTTTATGTGAAGAAGTGTAAAGTGATTAATGAGATCAAATTGAGAAATGGAAAGAGAGAACAAAAAAATAAGAAGTGAGAAGGAAGAAGTCCCATTCCTTACTTCTGATTCCTAATTTCTCACTTCTCATTGCGAAAAGTGAGAAATGCAAAGTGTGAAGTGAGATATGAGGAGTGACAAGTGGTATCTTTCATTTCTTACTTCTCTCTGCTCATTTCTCACTGTTAAAGTGCCGTGTTAAAAAACACTCCCTTCTTACTTCTCACTTCTCCTTGTAGATGACAATGAAAAGTGAGAAAGTAGTAGTAACATGTAAAAAGTAAGAAGGGAGATGTCTAATTTTTTACTTCTCATTCATCGCTTCTTGCAGTGAGAAGTACGAATGGGTAGTGAGAAGTGTGATGTAACAAGTGAGAAGTGATACACCTCATTCTTCATTACTCACTTTTCATTTTTCACTTCTTACAGTCTTATTTCGCGCTTTTCACTCATAATTCTTTCCCATTTTTTTTACTTATCACTTCGTATTTCTTACTCTTCACATTCACAAGTAAGTAATGAGCAGTGAAAAGCTAGAATTGAGACGTATTAATCACTGTATTACTTTTCTCTTTCCACAACCACACGGAGAAAAAAATGTGGTAGAATCAACCTGATTCTGCTTCAAATCAACAATATTTTTGCATTGATTTAGGAATAACAATATTTTTGGTTGATACAACCACAAACAGGTTCGAATCAACCATATGTTATAGTTGATTCAACTATCGGATATATTTGTTTCAACCATGCATCAGAAAACAACAATATTTATGGTTGTTTTTATTTTCGAAAACGCTACGAAACTTCTATATCGACGCTACGATGACATCAACAAAAAAGAAAAATCTGTCAGAAGCAGATTCGAACTTCATAGTTACAAGGGGAGTAAGAGTCATCCACCTTACCTCTGCTCCATGCTTACTTCTTGTAGACAGGATGATTTATGTTAATCGGTTTTTACAGTTTTTTTATTTTACGATATTGTTGTCAGAACAACGATATTATTATTGTTTCAATCATGCGATGCAGGATTGAAACAACAATAATGTTCAATTGAAGCAAGCAATATATCGTCGTTAAAACATTAATGTTGAAGATTGAAACTATAATATGCAAGTTGTTTGGTGCAACAATCGAAATAATTGTTTTAATCTTGCAATATTCTTCTGCGTGCACTAACGATTTGTTCTGACATATAACCTGTTTAGCAAATGACATTAACCTTTGTTCGGTCCGTCCGGCCAAACGACATTTTCGACCGTATGACCTGTGTGGCCTTTTCTCCCAAATGAACATTCAGGCATTTTCGGCCAGATGTCCCAATAACAAATGACTTTTGGGCAGATGGATTTCGGCATAATAATTTGTTCTGCAAAATGGCATTTTCAGCCTAGTGGCCTTTGGTTGAATGGCATTCGGCCGAGTGACCCTCCTCGTAAATCCTCATGGGAGAGGTTTTGACAGAACTGATCTGCAGTAGCACTGTCTACGCTTTTCATAGCGACAGTTTTACTATTTGATTAATCCATTCATTAGAACGTGGTGTGTCATCAGTGCCAAATACGTATACAGAATTATTTGTATTTGTACAGATTGCATTTAATGCAGAATTTTTAAATAACAAAAACTCAAATTTACATTTCAAACTTTGTTAATCGTATTTGCGTTTGGCACTTTAGCGTATCAAAAGCGAGGTCAAAGAGCCCAGTTTCTGCTTCAATTAAGAGCAAATAAATTAGTGAGCGACAGATTGATTGGTTGATTGGGATCGGGTTTTCGTTTGGCACGTCAAAGTATTCAAGAAAATAGACGAATCCAAGTAAAAATAAGAAGAAGACACTCGACGGTGTTAACTTTGACAGATTCTACAGCACAGTATAGGAAGATCATTTTAAAATGCTTATAATAAATTCTAGACAAATTGTAATTAAAATCTGATTGATGTACGGCACGGAAAAACTTCTGAATTACATATCAGGAAGCTTATCTCAATTTTTTGAATATTTTCCAAAAATGTATCTATCATACAGTTCGGAACTTTTTCCGTATCATCCATCGATCAGATTTTAATTACATTTTGTCTAGAATTTATTATAAGCATTTTAAAATGATCTTCCTATGCTGTGCTGTAGGATCTGTCAAAGTTAACACCGTCGTGTGTCTTCTTCTTATTTTTACTTGGATTCGTCTATATCGAAGTGAAAAAGCGCTATGTATTTCTGTTTAGGAACAAATCAATTAGTGCATGATACATATTTTGTTATTCGACATAGTAAATGTTCACAATATATCAAATATATAAGAATTTATAGTTTGGAATGGAACAGAACTTTACATAAAATGTTTTTTCTTGTTTTATTAGTTCAATACTAATAATTAGTGAATAGTGTTTAGGATACACCACACGCAAAAAAATGTTGCGGTCAAAACTAACATTCCGAGGGTTAATTTAAGAATACGCACCGACGATTTTCAGCAGACAACAAACCCGTTTGAGTTTACCATGCGCGCAGTAAAAATCAACTGTGGTCGTGGTGGAATGTTGTTACATGAACTGAAGCAGTGGTGAATTTGTCCGAATGCATGGTTAATTTAACTGAAAATTTGTGGTTGTTTTAAAAACATGGCGTAGTCTACAAAATAGTAATTGTTACCATGGATTTTTTTTCTGTGTATAAAAATACACATTCCACTTACACATAAACACATTAAATACACATTAAACACTGATACAATCAAGAAAACCTTGGGAAAAACTCAGCCACCTGGCACGACGCCATGTTTTTGCACCCAACATCTCAAAGTAAAATTTAGGCTAGTATTTGTGTTGTTTACCAACATCTGATTTGGTCGGGGTTCTGCCAAATCGCACCAAGCGCCAATGAAAAAACCCAGATTGATCCACCTACAGTTAGATTTTGACCCTTCCTTAGTTATAAGGATTTTTTTTCCAGACTCCAGTATTTAAAACGAGATAAAACTACTCAGCTTCCCACGGCGATTTACCGTGAAAGTGACAAAATAATTGCCTACCCAAAGGCGGATGTCATGGGTTGAGTAACAACTCAACGAATGATAACGTACTGTACTTCATGCTGCCTATCTATAAGGCGCTCGTCGGATTGAATAACTATTGTGACATGGTTAGTAACTATCGTAACGCTGGTTGCATATATTGTAGTCGTAATTTCCAGAGACCTCGATAATAATTAATCCAAAACTAACTAAATCAGTCATTGATCTGAGCGAAACTCAATAGCGTTCAATAATAACATATATTTCGCCTTATGGATGCCTAATTTGGTAGAACTAAACTTGTTCAATACCTTAAAAATGAGCGAGATTTTTATGGTAGTAATTTTCAGAATTTGCACACTTACGAACACATACATGCATACAAGTGATCTATTAGACGATTCCATAATGGCAGCCGCAGGTAAACTGAAAGCATCGACTTGCGTTGGACCTGATGGCATTCCATCGGTAATATTGAAGAAGTCGATTGGTAGTTTGTTAACCCCGCTGCTTAAGATCTTCAATATGTCGCTCGCTACTGGAGTGTTCCCTTCCTGCTGGAAAAGTGCATTTATGCTTCCTGTGCACAAAAAGGGTGATAGGAGAGAAATCGATAACTACCGTGGAATATCGTCCTTAAGCGCTGTTTCAAAACTCTTCGAGCTCGTTGTGATGGATCGACTACTTTTCCACTGCAGGCGACATCTAAGCATAGACCAACATGGGTTCATCTCGGGACGCTCAACGACATCAAATCTTTTATGTCTCACCTCCTATGTGACTGACAGTATGCTAGAGCGAGCGCAAACTGATGTGGTGTACCTAGACCTTTCAGCAGCATTCGATAAAGTCAGCCATCAAATCGCTGTTGCAAAGCTTGAGAGGTTTGGAATACAAGGGACACTTTTGAACTGGTTCCAGTCCTACCTAAGCGACCGTCAGTCGCAAGTAGTCATAGGTAATTCCACTTCGGCATCGTTTCCCATCACCTCTGGCGTACCGCAAGGCAGCCATCTTGGACCCATTATCTTTCTCCTATATTTCAACGATGTAAACGCAGTAATAGAGGGACCTCGGCTATCCTTCGCTGATGACTTCAAAATCTATTTTAATATACGCTCTGAAGTAGATGCACAGTTTCTACAAAGGCAATTGGATGCCTTCGCCGATTGGTGCCAGAAGAATCGTATGACTGTTAATCCTGACAAATGTTCAGTTATTACGTTTTCTCGACTAAAGAATACACAAGTTTTTAACTATTTTCTTTCTGGAGTTCAGTTGGAAAGGGTGGACCAAATTAAGGACTTGGGGGTAATACTAGACTCCCAGTTAACATTTAAGCAACACGTATCTTTTGCAGTAGATAAGGCTTCCAAATGTCTGGGATTTATCTTTCGGGTAACAAAAACGTTTTCGGATATTTATTGCTTAAAGGCACTTTACTGTGCCTTAGTGCGTTCGATACTGGAGTATGGCTCGACTATTTGGAGCCCATTCTACCACAATGGAGCAGAGAGAATCGAGTCAGTTCAACGGCGCTTCATTAGATTCGCACTCCGTCGACTACCTTGGCAAGATCCACTGCATCTACCAAGCTACGAGGACCGTTGCCGACTAATTCGTCTGGATACCCTTGCAAGGCGGAGAGATGTAGCTAGAGCTCTTCTAGTTTCCGACATCCTCCAAAACAGAGTAGATTGCCCTAGCATTCTTGAACGAGTAGACATTTATGTAAGACCTCGAGCAATTCGGAACAATATGATGCTGCGACCACCATCTCATCGTACTAATTATGGAGTGAATAATGCTATTACTGGGTTACAGAGGACATTCAACCGTGTGGCTTCAGAGTTTGACTTTAATGTATCAAGAGACGTGCTTCGAGCTAGATTTTTTACGGTGTTAAGATAGTTTTAGTTTTTGTAATATATGTTTTTTGTCAATGCACAAACCATCATTGGGGCTTCGAAGCCTGTTGATGTAGAACCACCCAAATAAATAAATAAATTAGTGTCTCAAAACATGCTCACATTTGCTATCTGGCTTCCACTGAAGAAATTTTTGAAATCCCTTTCAATTTTTACGTTTTTGCTTTTCTGAGAAAATTTTTTCGTACCTTCTATATGTTCCTCAATTAAAATCATTTGTTTCTATGAAACAAATCAGAAAAATAGGCATAATTCCATGTCATGTCATTTGTTATAATTATATTTTCAATGTCAAAAGTGAATTTGTTTAAAATACCATACATTTTATTTAATTATTCACGAGATTTCTTGATAGATTAATACGTAACACACCTGCGTAACGCATACAAAGTGAAATTATATACACTTCCGACTTCCAATTTTTCTGCCAAAGTTATCGTGTAACATATTCAATTGATCAATTAAGTAATGAGCAGTGAAAATTGAGCTTTAACTATAGCTCAAATAACTTTAAGATTGAAGCGGCAGCAGAGCATAAAATATTCACCTTCATGAAGCAACTTGGCCCGAAAGTTGACAATCGTAGCATGATTATTCAAATAGAATGACTTACTTAGTTTTCTTCTTCACTCATTCGGTTACCGCTGAAAACATTATCAGCCTTAAATATATTGGTGTTTGTTGCTCAATTTGCCTGTAAATTGAACGTCGTGTTCAGATCTATGTTGGTTATTTAAATGATAAAAAAATGTGATTGTGAATTATGAAATTCACAATAGTGATTGTGAAATATGAAAAAATACTCACCGACCCATATTCATTCGCAGGGAATCAATTGTTTTGGAATGCGCATGCGAAACGAGCGACAAAAGAGAACCAACGACAAAGCTTTGTTTTTGTCGGAAATAATAATGACAAAGATCCGGAAAATTTTGTTAGCAACAAAAAAGAAGACAATCTTGTTGCTAACTTTTCATCCCGTTATTTTGCATTATTTCTAGAGCAAATTTCGGTTTTATGCTATCATAGTTTTTGCTGTTATGGAAATATTCGAGAATCGAACAAAGATTACAAAATTAGCATCGTATTTTCGGAAATATCAGAGCATGCAAGACAAATGATTCTTGTCATTTTGTGATGAAGGTTTTTCGCACCTAGTTTATCAGTAATGGTCAGTAACGTCATTGTCAGTAACGACCGAAGCGCCAACTTGGGCACCAACCATCAAAAAATATATGGGGGTTTGTGCAACTTCACTACACATGCTCAAACATGTTCGACGAACCTTGTCACATGGTTGTTCGAAAAACTTCACACACGTTCAAACAAAGCAGCAACCGAAGCGTTTTCTTGGGGGCGGAGTCAATGTTAATCAAACTGCTTGACTGGTGTGTACAGGGGTCTGCGAAGCAGCCATGTTTTTGATGCCAGTATCAAAATCATCGATTAATTTAACACGAAGACGTAATTATAGTCATCGGAAACCTCCCATTGAAAATATGTTTCAAATATCGTGATATTTCAGCGAAGTAGAGCGCTTGGTGCCGATCGAAATATGAAAATTTATTGAAGGCATCAATATTCTTGTTCAAACACACCTTGCATTCATACTTTCACACAAGTTCTCGAAAAATGGTGAAAAGTATTTACGTCCATTTGGAAAAAATCAGTTCGGAATAATGGTTTGTTTATAAAACAGAATTGTCAGTGGGAAACCCAATTTCAATAGAACAATGGGAAACTCAAAGATGTTGGCTATTGAGCGATTCCAAGCAACAGCATCAAAATTTAAGAAAATTTTTAATTCATGATTTTCTATTGAGTTGAAACTTTGCACAGTTTTTCAATTTCATCTAAATCGTCATTTTTCGATATCAAATCTTCATATTGAGTCACGACTAACTTTTCAAAAGGGTGTATGTGAAAATGGTTCAAAAATATTTAAAAAGCTGCACAGCAAAAACGGAATGTTCGATTGTTATGATTTTTTCAGCAAAGTTAGACAACTAAATGGTGATTCTTAAGAAAATGTGCACAGTAAAAAAAAATTTTTTGCGTTTATATAAAAATATCATTTTCGTCACAAAAACTCAAATATCTCAAAACCCTATCTTTTTTCGAACGTAATTTTTTTAGGGAAAACGGTCCATTATATTAGCTATCTACCATAAAAATTTGGTGATGGTAAACTAATAAACAAAAAAGTTATGACATTTCAAACATTTCACAATTTTCACATATAGTAAACAAAAAAAATTTCCGTTTATTTTTTTTTTTTCAAGAATCGCAGTTTGATGCTGATTTTATTGTTAAGGGCCTTGCGTGAGTTAAACAAGTTGTTTGTATGATATTCCATATTTATGTATTCATCGATATTATGTATATTATATGTATAAATATTATATGTATAAATAAATAAAAATGAATTAATATTATCCTAAGTATTAAATTAAATGTGGCAGTTACACAATGTTGTTATAGAAACTCTAAGAGTTTTGGGTTTGAATTTTGGTATGGGTTATGATATCATGAAAACAGTTTATTAATACTTATTTTTTATTTATTTTTATTCAATTTTTTTCCAATATCGAACACTTTTGAATTATTATCAGCACAGTTTGAGTATAGTTTTGCTTCAATTTTATTTTCCGACAATGGAATGAAACAGTGAAATTTTTGGGTTCCTTGGATCGTTTTCGCGTTATTAAATTGCTCGCTGAGCTCTGAAGCCTTTATTTCGTACTCTTCAGTAGTAGTAAAACAAAATGATAATTTGGTTAAATCTTTTTCTTTTCTGCGATTTGCCCAATCAAAAAGTTCTTTCGCAGTTTTAATTGGATGCTCACGTTCTTTGGCTAAACTTGCTCTTGTGGCCATGCGCTTTATTGTTCCTCCAATAGCATCACAAGGACCTTTGCCATGTGATGTAGCAAAAAATGCCATTCTGCATCAATTCCGTACATTGATTTAAATTGACATAGGCTCGAAAAATTCTTACGATTTTTGTACTGCGACGCTGCTCCATCAGACATGAAATATATCTTTTGACTTCTTTATGCTTATCAACGCGTAAAAGTTAATCATTTTTTCAATGAACAAGTTTACGGATACTGAATCGTGTCTTAAATCTTCGGAAATTATAATAAAACTTAAGTGTTCAATTTGCGTACTTCCATTAAAATAAATAACGAATGGATGAATTGTAGCTTGTTGTACGTTCCAGTTATGGGACTGCACTTCATCTTGCAATACAAAGCTGTAATTTTCAGAAAAATCACAAATGACTAAAAATTCACCATTTTGTAATGTATTTTTCGTATTTTTTAAAAAGCTGGATTGTTCTGTTTTAATGAAATCGTGAGGGATTAAACTTTCTAATTTCAAGCAAAAATATGACACAAACTCATCTACAGGTTTTACAATAGTTTCTATGTCACACCTATCCGTGGTCACCCATTGCTCAAATGATAACTGATCAATATATTTTTCTTCAAACTCAGCGAATAAAGTATTTTCCAATGATGAAGAATCTGGACAATCCGAACAAGATCGTAGATAGCAATTTGATGTTGTATTTTCACACAAAAGACTACCAGTTAACATTTTAATATCCTTTGTTAAATTGATTCTTTTCAAACTATGTAAAATAAGATTAATATTCTCATGGGTTGTGCACACACACACATTATGTGTTCCTGAATTGGAAAGAAGCTTACATTGCCTTGGCCGAAGGCTTGCAAATGAGGAAAACCTATTTTAATATTATCGTGAATTTCCTTGAAGCGTGTGTACGCTTCTTTCAAAGTCGTCATCATTAATCGTTTTTGGATTGCTTGACGCTTTCCATCTTTTTACTGATACATAATCTTTTGACCAGGCATAGCTCGACTTACTTCATCATCTTCAAAATATTGAACTACTATTTCTTTTGTCTCATCTGTTAATGCAGTACTAGACCTAGTATTTTGGTTGAAAGACAGTTATTCTTCAATTGTTTTGCCTCTTTACTGTATTTCTATTGGTTTTGAACTCATCAATGGCATCCTGAATTGAACAAGATCTTGGCAGCATCGACAAAATCAATAATTTTTCTTTACTTGTCGTGGCTGCATTCGAGAACCTTTCCTTCATATTTATAATTACCTCATCGTAGTCTGTATTTTCCACATCATCAGGTCCTAATTTGAAGAGGTTTCTTCGTACAGCTTCGTTTATTTCACGGTATTTTTCTCCGGGTAATAAACGTAGTCCATCTTACTCCATTTAATCGGAGTCACTTTTATCCCAGCTATGCCCTCGTTAAAGCGTTCGATGTTGACCTTTTGGATACACTCATCTTCCGATTGATTTGTTGAAACAGATTTCGCTGATGGTACGGTGGCAAGGCTCTCAGCACTTAATACTTCTGGTAATTCCTCAGTTGTTGTCGATACATCTGGCAATTCCTCAGTTGCTGTCGTTTTCGAACTTCCTGCGCTCTGCTCAACCGATGATATACAGATTGCTCTTTTGTCAACGTTTAGACGGCAGGACGTGCAAATGCGTAAATTTGTATTCAATGTGGACATTGGAGCATAACCAGTCGCTTTCAGTTTATCTATGGTGCTTTCGGTGAGATTTCGTAACTCTTTTGAACACTTTTTTCCATCAAACGGCCTACAACAGTTGAGAAAGCGGCTACTCATGTTGTTCGTAATATTTCAATAAACAAAATCACTTTTAAGTTTTTACTGACTAGTTTGGTGTCATTTGCTTGACTGAAGAAAAAAATTATTAGTAATTTTTTTGCTTTTTCGTGAGCATTGTCATGGTATGTACCTATCATGCATTTGTTGTTGTTGAAGATACCCGTTTCCTCCCGATCATAAAGTCTATTCTCTAAGAGGTATATTTTTTGCAGGTAAACTATAGACGTACACGTGTATATAAATCTTTGATTTTGCAGCTTTTGTCTTAAAAATAACATTTCTGATATGTTTCTATCAACGTTATTATCAACAGGTTTCAACACTATTAAAAGAATTTTTCGCCAGTCACGTGCAATGAAAATTATGACACTATCTATACTTTTGATCACAACACTGGATCGTGTCTAAGTTTCTTATAGATGCTATGAATAATTAAATCAAAATATCATGAAAACAACTTGTTTAAATCACGTCCCTTAACAATAAAATCTGCATCAAACTGCAATTCTCGAAATAACTTACACAGAAAAAAATTTTTTTTTTACTAAATGTGAAAATTGTGAAATGTTTGAAATGTCATAACTTTTTTGTTTATTAGTTTACCATCACCAACTTTTTATAGTAGATAGCTAATATAATGGACCGTTTTCCCTAAAAAAATTACGTTCGAAAAAAGATAGGGTTTTGAGATATTTGAGTTTTTGTGACAAAAATGATATTTTTAAAGGCAAAAAAAAATTTTTTTTTACTGTGCACATTTTCTTAAGAATCACCATTTAGTTGTCTAACTTTGCTGAAAAAATCATAACAATCGAACATTCCGTTTTTGCTGTGCAGCTTTTTAAATATTTTTGAACCATTTTCACATACACCCTTTTGAAAAGTTAGTCGTGACTCAATATGAAGATTTGATATCGAAAAATGACGATTTAGATGAAATTGAAAAACTGTGCAAAGTTTCAAATATTTTCGAAATGGTCGCTCAGGATCGACTGACATGCCCCCGTGGAATGCCTCTATTGTCAAACGTAGTGGATAGGATGGGGGGTGCCAGATACCTGGGTGTGTACGTTGCATAACAAACTCTGTTGATGACAAAGAGTATATTGTTAGGCGTTGCTCATCCCTGTTCATTCGGAAATTGACAGTGCATAGCCGAATATGAATATGTTTAGAAGTGGGGTGACAAAGAAGGGCGATGGGCTTTACCAAAAACAATCGATTACCTATTTAGAGCTCTGATAGCAAGTAAAACTCAAAAGAAACAGAAACAGCACATCATTTTGACTTTGTTTGTTTATTCATTTGTATAAGTAAATGTGGGCCAGTCTAATTCACACTTTTCCTCTTGAATGGGTCAATACAAGCGAGGTCATGTTAAGACCTCTAGGATCTGTTCCAATCGGTGCCGTTCCACTCGACTTGTCGGCTTGATTTGTAGGCAGGGCCCATTTCAACCGTCTGGCTGATAGACGATATAAAAATAGGCTTGAGTTGAAATAGAAAACTTTCGGTGGCTTTTCTCTTCCGGTCCTCGTCGGTAGGGTTTTTGCTCCTTCTGCTCTCCCCGTGCGGATATATAAAAGGCAATAAATTGTTTTGAAAGATAGCACCAGCTCACCTAAACAAAATCATAGTCGTCCGCATGAACACCTACGTCTCACCAGAAGGGTGTTTCCCGGAAAGCCTGCCGAAATTTATTCCACTCGATTGGGTCTGCCTGACGGATGTGTACGTATGTGTGTTTGTATGTATGCTTGCATTTACCAATGGTATCGAGGGGCTCATTCTCATCGTTGGTTACACAACTTCTGTAACCTCTTTATAGGTCGAGTAAATGCATAGGTTTATGGGGCACCAAACTGAAATTGGTATGTTACAAATTATGCTACCGCAGTTTGCACTGTGGCATCCAATTATGGGATATGGTTAGGCTGACCAGATCATTTCGGTGAAAAACGGGACATACGAAGTTGAAAAACGGGACATGTCAAAAAACCTTGTGACAAAATTCAAGAGCTGTGAAAATTTCAAAATTGATGCGCTTGATTTTCATTTTCCGTGTAAGAAGTTAGAGAAACATTTTAGAGTGGATCATTCACCACCATATCCTTCTATTGTAATCTGTTAGTTGTGGAAAATATTAACCTACAAATATTTCATTTTTCAAAAACGCGCGGACAAAAACACGAAGGAACAAAAAAATACGCATTTTTCAAATATTTAAAAAAATGTGGTTCATGAAATTTTATTTTAATTCACTCTTAAACATGCATTAAGGATTTTATTACTGATATCAGAAACTTTTCCCATCCTGAACAATTGGAAATAACAAAAAAAAAGTCAAAGCACAATCTGAAGAAAAAAAAAATTGACAGAAAATACAAATTTGAAAAGAGCAATAGGGTTGGATTATTAATTTCCCGTGCCAAAACCCTTTTCAATGAATATAAGTGAGGGGAAATCTGTGAATAAGAATAACAAAAATTTAAACAAGAAAAGAACATTAATATAATTGAATTTTAACTGTTTCCCTAAATATGGTTGGTATTCTCCATTTCTTCCAAAAAGACGAGACTCATACAATAAAATAAATCCTGGTTAATTTGTAGGCTGGTTTACAGCTCGGACTCTCGGAGATTTCCGCCGGATTATATTTTTTCTACAACGAAATCCCATATACCTCGCGTACATATATGAAAGCGAAATTTCAGACAAGCTCCTGATCTGTAAACTAGCCTTAAAGTACGTGAGGACCGAAATCCGAACTAATTTTTCCTTAATTTTATTTTATTCAGCTGATGTCGTTTTTTACAGTGGATGATTTCGAAATCTTCAGAAATACTTTGAATGATTTTTAATGTTTCGAAAAGAATAAAACGGTTGAAAAATATGTGGTAAAGCAAATTTGAATAAAATAGAGTTAGGGGATAACAACAAAACACGACACAATTTGAGCCGAAATAGCCTGTTTTACAAATGTTATTGATATAGGAGCATGTTATTAATAATGGAACAGATACCCTTCCTACTTCGCAAGAAAAAAAATCGAAAATGAGCTTTATCTGGAAAATAGAATGTCTGTCCCTGCGCTTCATTTTATTGGTGTTGAGGCGTGACCTGATTTTCGGGATATACTTGCCTACCAAGTTACCGGTTTCGTTCAGTCCACTAATGAAATTGACCAAATTGTAATGCCTCCGAAGTAAGCAGAAAAAGTCATGGAAATGAATGTATATAAAAAAACTCCCGTTGTGACCTGTTGCCATTAACTGTTAAATACCTTAAGAAAAGTCGATCCAAGCAAAATCCAGAACGGCATAGAAAGCATGGGTTTAAAAGCAACACAAATAACATAACATCTCAAACTTTTTTGATGGGTTTCGTCCCCTTTCCTTGTATTTGGTTTTAGATTCCTGCCTAAAATATTGAATCTGTTTAAATAATATTTGGAGCTCTTTGGACGAATCAATAAAAAAACGGGACAAATTAAGGATTTTTCAGATTACGACGGGACAGCTAAATAGGGTCTAAAAAACGGGACTGTCCCGTTAAATACGGTACGTATGGTCAGCCTAGATATGGTGCATCTTATTTTCTAGTTCTTCTAAGCTTTTTGCAAGTTTGTTACTTTTGAAAATTAACTTATAGCCGCATTTGACCAAGCTTAACTTAACTTAGTGTCTTGGATGTTAAATTGATAGAATTCGGATTTTTTCATTATTTTTACATTCTTACTCATGGTTTCCATATGAGAGAGATATCTGTAAACCTGTCGGAGATTATAACGAATAAAATTGCAAAAAGATTGAAGAAAATTAATCAAATTCATTTTTATATGAATATTGTTTCAATTGCCAAGAAATTGTAGTGCCAATATGAAATAAGAAGAAGAGCTCTAATTTTTTATAATTCTGTTTTTTTGTTAGGGGGAGAGGCCTCAAAACGGCCTCCGTGGCAAAATACCTTTTGAGTATTTCCATAGCATAGCATAGCATAGCATAGCATAGCATAGTTACGGTGTACTTCGTAGATTGGACACTAGTGATACTCATGTTTTTCTTTTGAAATCCTTATTCAGATTGCTATCAGAAATCAAGGTGGGTGTGTTCCTTGATTCCAATCTAGGATAAAAATCATAAAAGCATGAGGATTACTACTCCTGGCCACGCCCATCTTCACCGTAACTTGGGAGGGGAAGGAAGTGTTGATGCAGTACTTACTTAACGAGAGGCCCCCGACTCAGCGACACCCTCATAAGTACCACGGAGTTGGATATTGGGGAAGGTATTCGTTGGGTCAGGATTTGCCTGTAGCTGACAATGTGACCGTGATAGATCTTACACCGTAACACACCACGCAAAGGTGTCTACCCAGCGTTACGGGGAGCAAAATACCTTTTGAGTATTTCCTTACATTTACCGTATATTAGACGGCCATAGCAAAACTAGACCTTAAATTACGTAGGTTAGGCTAACATAGTGTCAAGATAATAGATAAGAAGGCAGGAAAAACCGAAGTTTTTCACATTTTGATGAAACATCTAACATTTCGGCGAGGCAAAACGTCCTTGTAGGACTAAACTACAATGTACAATGCGTCTCCACGCACTGTCTACATTTGCAGATTTGCCTATGCATGGTGCCTTGATGTGGGATGAAAAACCGCAATACTTATTCCCATTAATCCGTTTAGAAACAGTGTGCGATGAAAATGTTATCGAACAGAACATTACTTTTCAATGACTGCTTTCTCTCGAGTTGTGTATAAATGTCCAACATAAATCATTTAACTCGTACGCGAAGATATATTGCAGATTTAAAGTTTTCTAGATTGAGCTATAAAACTTTATTTGACTCCATACACAGCGGAACTCAGCTGTTGTGAACATTCTACCCATTCGAATGTGGAGGAGGAACTATATAAGAGTGAAGCATTAAGAATGTCGAGTTTTTGATTTGTTGTATGAGGAAGTTGAATTGTGAAGATATAGAGTTTTGTGTTACATGTGGATTGCATAATGTGCACAACGTTAATCTTTGGTTGATTAATGATAACGCCAGTTGAAACCACTTTATGCAAAGTTCATCTTTCTTTTTGAGTATTTTTGATCATTGTTATACAAAACAATATTTCTTAAATTATTATCCAGCTTTTTTTAAAACTATTTTATTAGGTCTTCTGCAAAATTCTTTTGAAGACTCTTCTACGACCTCTCGGTAATTTATCAGAAACTTAACCATGAAAAGATAAAATGTCAGCATATGTTCAAGTTCTTTCGTGATCGTGGCCAAGGTCAACTGTATCTCTGTTTTGATCACGAAATAACTGGAGAAGATCATCCGTTTGAGGTTCGCCCAAAAAAGTTCTATCGCTCATAGTCGACGGATGTTTGAAGGGTTGGTGGTGTTCAGTGCAACGTCAACCTGCTGCACAGACACAGCCAGCTTCCACTGACAACGTCTATACTTCTAATCCTTTTGGTACAAAACTGTCAGGTCATTTGCCCTTGGTTTTATTCTATAACTTCGTTGACATCTAATGTCCGAATTATAGTATAGTAACTAAGACGACGGTTGGATACAGAATGATATTTATTCCTCAGGTCAATGTAACTAATATTATTTTATGTTAACTAAATCCTACATCTTTCCCCTCGTCGTTTAATATAACTATCAATGATCAATTATTCAATAGGTATGCTAACAAAATTTAAATTATAATCTTTGAAGTATGAAGGTTTCGTTCTGATACGCTTTGGTGGAGGATGGATATAATTTTCTGCTTCATTTGATGTATCGTTGTTTACTTCAGTTTTGTGATCATTGACAGAATCTTCTACGGCTCCATTATTTTCATTGCTTGCAGATACAGGGTTTTGGCTTTGTATGTACTTAGCGTGATTTACGTGGCGGCTTGATATAACTCCAGTTCTTAAGAATGTTGTTCTTGAACGATACATGATCTTGAAATCGTACATTAATCTCAACTTCCATCGTTCTATTCTAGATGAAGGTTACAACCGATCACCGAAAATAACGACCAACGGCTTATGATCGCGGTGATTAGGAAAAAGAATTTTCCGTATAGGTAGTGATGAAACTTCTCACATGCCCATACTAAGGACAATGCTTCAGTTTGGGCATATTTTTGTTCAGTCAAGGTTGATGGTTTTGAAGCGTAGCTAATTATGCGAAAATACCCTTCTGGACAAGCACTGCACCAACCCCGACGAGTCTATCATCGGCAGTTCCGAAAATGTCGTCAACGATGTCTTAATATCCTAACGTTTCTTCTTTAATTTAGATTCGTTTAATTTTTTCAAATGCGTTCTGATGCGTATCATTCCAACTGATCGTTACCATATCTGGTACATAGCGATGAACAAAGTTAACTAACCCCAGAAAGCTTCTTCTTCTGGAGACGTCGGTGGTTTCAATTTCCTAATAGCCTTTAGTTTATCTTGAGCAACGGTAATTCCACATCCCAAAATGTGGTACCTCAAGAAATCGGTTTCTTTCACAGCTCTTTCTACTTTAGATGTGTTTACTAGTACGTTGTATTTCTTAAGACGTTCATGTACCATTTTGGATCAAATTTCTAATTCGTTTTCATTTTTAGCGGGAATGAGGATATCGTCAATGAAAACAATCAACCATAGAAGGCCGGGAAAATGGTTTCCATGACCTCCTAAATAAGTTCTGGCGCAGGGGACAACCCAAACAGCAATCTTTTATATCGCATCAAATCAATAGGACCGATAAAAGTGGTTATGTCACAACAACTTTATAGAAAGTTTGTTTCACATCTAGCTTCGTAAAGATTACATTACCTCCATTTTGTTTCGTCATTTGTTCCAACGTAGGAAGTGGGTGGACCTCGCGTACAACAGCTTTATTTGCTTCGCGAAGATAGATTCTAACTTCATTTAAGCTTTTACGCTTCACTAGCATCGGGGAGACCCACTCGGATGCTCCAGAAACGCGCTCTATGATGCCTTGCTTTTCTAATTCCTTTAGCTTTAACAATGTCAATTCTTCTAAGGCAGCGGTTCTCAACCTGAGGTACATGTACCCTTGGGGGTACCTTAGTTGACCCCAAGGGGGTACCCCGCACAAAAAAGCCTAATAGTGGATGTAGAACAAATTAAATAAAAACTTATTAGTAGAGTTTTGATAATTGTTGAATCTGAAGCTTGATATTGTACATAATATGCATGGCGATCAGAAAATCAAAGACATTTGAATCCTACCAGCACAGTGTATGAAGAGCTATGTAAAAGATCAAAATGACAAAACGTTAAATCATTGAATTCTTCAGGTATCATCAGGTAGATGATTGAGACAAAATGTTGAACTAAAATCTATTATCTAAAGGTTAGGAAGTCTTCATTAGAGATACCTGAAGGCCTTTGTCCGTAAAGCTCAATATCTTTTTTGAAAGAAGCCTCCTTCTAAGTGGCTCGGAAGTCTCGTTTCGAAAGACTCCGGAGCCTCCTTCCAATAAGCTCGGGAGCCTGTTTCAAAAGCCTTCTTCCAAGCTGCTCGTAAGCCTCGTTTCGAAAGACTTCGAAATTTCCACTCAAGAGGCTCGAAAGACTCAGAAGACTTTCAAGAGGCTCGGAAGCCTCCTTTCAAGAGGCTCGGAAGCCTCTTTTCAGGAGTCTCGGAAGCCTCCTTTCAAGAGGCTCGGAAGCCTCCTTTCAAGAGGCTCGGAAGCCTCCTTTCAAGAGGCTCGGAAGCCTCCTTTCAAGAGGCTCGGAAGCCTCCTTTCAAGAGGCTCGGAAGCCTCCTTTCAAGAGGCTCGGAAGCCTCCTTTCAAGAGGCTCGGAAGCCTCTTTTCAGGAGTCTCAGAAGCCTCCTTTCAAGAGGCCCGGGCCTCCTTTCAAGAGGCTCTCAAGCCTCCTTTCAAGAGGCCTGGAAGCCTCCTTTCAAGAGGCTCAGAAGCCTCCTTTCAAGAGGCTCAGAAGCCTCCTTTCAAGAGGCTCAGAAGCCTCCTTTCAAGAGGCTCAGAAGCCTCCTTTCAAGAGGCCTGGAAGCCTCCTTCAAGAGGCTCAGAAGCCTCCTTTCAAGAGGCTCAAGCCTCCTTTCAAGAGGCTCAAGCCTCCTTTCAAGAGGCCCCAGCCTCCTTTCAAGAGGCTCCAGCCTCCTTTCAAGAGGCCTGGAAGCCTCCTTTCAAGAGGCCTCAGAGCCTCCTTTCAAGAGGGCCTGGAAGCCTCCTTTCAAGAGGCCTGGAAGCCTCCTTTCAAGAGGCTCAGTCTCCTTCAAGAGGCCTGGAATCCTCCTTTCAAGAGGCTCAGAGCCTCCTTTCAAGAGGCTCAGGAAGCCTCCTTTCAAGAGGCCTGGAAGCCTCCTTTCAAGAGGCTCAGAGCCTCCTTTCAAGAGGCTCAGCCTCCTTTCAAGAGGCTCAGAAGCCTCCTTTCAAGAGGCTCAGAGCCTCCTTTCAAGAGGCTCAGAGCCTCCTTTCAAGAGGCTCAGAAGCCTCCTTTCAAGAGGCTCCAGCCTCCTTTCAAGAGGCTCAGCCTCCTTTCAAGAGGCCTGGAAGCCTCCTTTCAAGAGGCTCAGCCTCCTTTCAAGAGGCCTGGAAGCCTCCTTTCAAGAGGCCTCAGCCTCCTTCAAGAGGCTCAGAGCCTCCTTTCAAGAGGCTCGGAAGCCTCCTTTCAAGAGGCCCCAGCCTCCTTTCAAGAGGCTCAGGAAGCCTCCTTTCAAGAGGCCTCAGCCTCCTTTCAAGAGGCCTGAAGCCTCCTTCAAGAGGCCTCAAGCCTCCTTTCAAGAGGCCTGGAAGCCTCCTTTCAAGAGGCCTGGAAGCCTCCTTTCAAGAGGCTCAGAGCCTCCTTTCAAGAGGCTCAGAAGCCTCCTTTCAAGAGGCTCAGAAGCCTCCTCCTTTCAAGAGGCTCAGAAGCCTCCTTTCAAGAGGCTCAGCCTCCTTTCAAGAGGCTCAGCCTCCTTTCAAGAGGCTCAAGCCTCCTTTCAAGAGGCTCAAGCCTCCTTTCAAGAGGCTCAGAAGCCTCCTTTCAAGAGGCCCAAGCCTCCTTTCAAGAGGCCTCAAGCCTCCTTTCAAGAGGCTCGGAAGCCTCCTTTCAAGAGGCTCAGAGCCTCCTTTCAAGAGGCTCAAAGCCTCCTTTCAAGAGGCTCAGAAGCCTCCTTTCAAGAGGCTCAGCCTCCTTTCAAGAGGCCTCAAGCCTCCCTTCAAGAGGCTCCAGAAGCCTCCTTTCAAGAGGCCTGGAAGCCTCCTTTCAAGAGGCCTCAGAAGCCTCCTTTCAAGAGGCCCAAGCCTCCCTTTCAAGAGGCTCAAGCCTCCTTTCAAGAGGCTCAGAGCCTCCTTTCAAGAGGCCTCAAGCCTCCTTTCAAGAGGCCTCGGAAGCCTCCTTTCAAGAGGCTCAGAAGCCTCCTTCAAGAGGCCTGGAAGCCTCCTTTCAAGAGGCCTGGAAGCCTCCTTCAAGAGGCCTGGAAGCCTCCTTTCAAGAGGCTCAGAAGCCTCCTTTCAAGAGGCTCAGAGCCTCCTTTCAAGAGGCCTGGACGCCTCCTTTCAAGAGGCCTCAGAGCCTCCTTTCAAGAGGCCTGGAAGCCTCCTTTCCAGAGGCTCGGAAGACCCCTTTCAAGAGGCCCAGCCTCCATTCAAGAGGGCCTCAGAAGCCTCCTTTCAAGAGGCTCAGCCTCCTTTCAAGAGGCCTGGAAGCCTCCTTTCAAGAGGCTCAGCCTCCTTTCAAGAGGCCTCAGAAGACTCCTTTCAAGAGGCCTGGAAGACTCCTTTCAAGAGGCTCGGAAGACTCTTTTCAATAGGCCTGGAAGCCACCTTTCAAGGGGCTCAAGCCTCCTTTCAAGAGGCTCAGAGCCTCCTTTCAAGAGGCCTCAAGCCTCCTTTCAAGAGGCCTGGAAGCCTCCTTTCAAGAGGCCTCAGAAGCCTCCTTTCAAGAGGCTCAGAAGCCTCCTTTCAAGAGGCCTCAAGCCTCCTTTCAAGAGGCCTCAGAGCCTCCTTTCAAGAGGCCTGAAGCCTCCTTTCAAGAGGCTCAGAAGCCTCCTTTCAAGAGGCTCAGAAGCCTCCTTTCAAGAGGCCTCAAGCCTCCTTTCAAGAGGCTCAGAGCCTCCTTTCAAGAGGCCTCGAGCCTCCTTTCAAGAGGCCTCAAGCCTCCTTCAAGAGGCTCGAGCCTCCTTTCAAGAGGCCTCAGCCTCCTTTCAAGAGGCCTGGAAGCCTCCTTTCAAGAGGCTCAAGCCTCCTTTCAAGAGGCCTGGAAGCCTCCTTCAAGAGGCTCTGAAGCCTCCTTTCAAGAGGCCTGAAGCCTCCTTTCAAGAGGCTCGGAAGCCTCCTTTCAAGAGGCTCGGAAGCCTCCTTTCAAGAGGTTCGGAAGCCTCTTTTCCACAGGTTCGGAAGCCTCCTTTCAAGAGGCTCAGAAGCCTCCTTTCAAGAAAGCCGGAAATTTCGTTTTAAGAGGCACTTTAGCTTTCTTTCATGAGACCCGAAAGCTTTTTTTCAAGAGACTTGGAAGCCTTCTTTTAAGACGCTCGGAAGCCTTCCAGGTAACAGGAATTGCGAAACATACCGTTGATGCACACCGACGATGTCACGGCTCCAGCTCCACCTAGTAGCTCCTGTTCCTTGTCGCTCGGTCAGTTGGAATCGCTAGTTTCCCTTCCAGGTAACAGGAATTGGTATATGTCTGGCCGAAGTAAAGATCCTGCTCCCTCTTTAAAAAAATCTAATGGTTCCAGCGAAACATACCGTTGATGCACACCGACGATGCCACGGATCCAGCCCCACCTAGTAGCTCCTGTTCCTTGTCGCTCGGTCATTTGGAATCGCCAGTTTCTCTTCCAGGTAACAGGAATTGGTATATGTCTGGCCGAAGTCAAGATACTGCTCCCTCTTTAAATGAATCTAATGGTTCCAGCGAAACCTACCGTTGATGCACACCGACGATGTCACGGCTGCAGTTCCATCTAGCAGCTGCTGTTCCTTGTCGCTCGGTCAGTTGGAATCGCCAGTTTCCCTTCCAGCGAAACCTACCGTTGATGCACACCGACGATGCCACGGCTCCAGCTCCACCTAGTAGCTCCTGTTCCTTGTCGCTCGGTCAGTTGGACTCGCCAATTCATCTCCCAGGGAAACCTACCGTTGATGCACACCGACGATGTCACGGCTGCAGATCAATCTAGCAGCTGCTGTTCCTTGTTGCTCGGCCAGTTGGAATCGCCAGTTTCTCTTCCAGCGCAACCTACTGTCGATGAACACCAGACGATGACGCGGCTCTAGATCCACCAGATGGCTCCTGTTCCTTGCTGCTCGGTCAGTTTGAATCTTCTGTCGCTAAGCTACCCATCGAACCTAGGATCATTCATTAACGTTGCCCATGAAGTGACTTGAATAGTGTTGAGTTGCATTTAACATTAGTTAGTAGTAATTTATAGATTATAAGTCATTGAGAGTAGCATAAGAATTTAAATATGTATTGATGAACTTATTGCACTTCATTTAAAGAGAATGAATTCTCATTGGAAGTGCACCGAAATTGTAAAGAGGTTTGAAAAGAAGAGGAGGTTTAAAAAAAAAGAGCCTTCTTTCATGCGGCTCGGAAGCCTCCTTTCAAGAGGCCCGGGAGCCTCCTTTCAAGAAAACCGGAAACTTCCTTTTAAGAGGCACTTTAGCTTTCTTTCATGAGACCCGAAAACTTTCTTTCCTCCTTTCATGCGGCTCGGAATACTGCTTTCAAGAGGTCCGGGAGCCTCCTTTCATGAAATACGGAAATTTCCTTTCAAGAGACACGGGAGCTTTCTTTCAAGAGGCCCGAAAGTCTCCTTACAAAATACCCGGAAGTTCGGAATCCTCCTTTCAAGAGGCTCGGAAGCCTCTTTTTAAGAAGCTTGGAAGCCTCATTTTAAAATTCTTGGAAGCCTCCTAGCAAGAGACTCGGAAACCTCCCTTTAAGAGACGCACAATTCTTCTTTCAAGAGACGCATAATTCTTCTTTGAAGGGGTTTGGGCGTACTTTTTTTAACATACCCAAAGGCCCCTTTCTAAGAGGCTCGTTGGAAGCCTCTTTTCAACTTGCTCAGAATCCTCTTTTCATGATGCTCTGAAGCCATTTTTTAAGACGCTCGGATTTATTATTTTAATAGAACCGTCTAAGACGAATTAAGTACTGTCCATTTAATTCCACCAGTTAATTTTCGTTATCTTTGCAGATACGTATTTCGACCACAACTGTGTGGTCGTCTTCAGTGTCTTGTACTTGACTCGACTTGACTGGTCGAAATACGTATCTGCAAAGATAACGAAAATTAACTGGTGGAATTAAATGGACAGTACTTAATTCGTCTTAGACGGTTGAATACATTCTACTAAAAGAGCTATATATATTTTTCTATTTTAATAGGCTTGGAAACTTTCTGAGAGACTGAGAAATTTTTTTTTCAAGATTCTCAGAAGCCTCCTTTGAGGCTCGGAAGCCTTCTTTTGAAAAGCTCAGAAGTCTTCGAAAAGCTTAAAGTCTTATAGGAAGCATGATACATAAACAAAACAGGAAAGTTACATGGAATAACAATCATTGCAGACAAATTTTTGGAGAGTCATATATGCAGTTAGTTTTCACATCCGTTTTTCTTGAGAGTAACGCTTATTTTGATTTACAGCGAAAAAGAAGGGGTTCCAATGCAAAAGTTCGAAGCGAAACGAAACAAGTAAACAAAGCGAAACGATAGGAACACTACTACCCACAGTTAAAGATAAGACACCCGAAACCAGAGAGGTGAAAACGGATTTTTTTTCATATGAAGTTTGTCATGTTTGACAGTACCCTCTTATTTGGCGCATAAATTTATACTCCAATGTCAAAATGCTCATATAATATCATGAATTGTCGTGGTGTGTACAAACAAGAAAATATTGTGAATCGTATAAAATACGGCATACTTCAGTGGGCTGGTCACTTAGTGCGAATGTTGGAAGAAAGAATAGCGAAAACAATATTCAACAGAGAACCAGATAAAGGCCGACGACTTCGTGGAGGGTCACGAACATGCTGGCTGCACGCGGTGGCATCGAACCTGGGAACCCTTGACGTCCGGAGGAACATCGCCCAAGATCGACGATTATGGATATTGGATACGCTTTACAATACGCCAGGCATAGGCGTATCGACGCCGACAAGGTATCCAGGTAGGTAGGTGTCCATACAAAAATTAACTTTTTGGCACGGATATCTGTTAAAATATTGATATTTATATATTCGTTGAATTTTCAGATGCCACATCCATTTTAATTAAATATTATTTGTGATACACAAATTTCTAAACAAATTTCAGATTCCTCTAGAAACACGTATCGATCCAATACCGAAACACGCGTATCGACCAGTGAAATTGAAAACTGTCCTTTTTCCTAAAAGTTAAGTAGACGAAATAGAATATGTATTGAACGAATTGTGCCACCCCATCCACATAAGCTTCATCTCCTAGGAGGGTAGTTCAAAATAGAAAACAAAACAAGAGCTCGTTTGTGGGGCTTTGTAAATTGGGGATCAGGGCAATAAAACCGTTCCTGGTCAACCGAACCCGTGATGGGTTCTCATCCGGATTAATTCTCATTTATTGCTTATATTGTTCTTGTTTCGTCCTGCTGTATCCAAGATGAGATCTGGACGGGTCCCTATCATCATGGATAGGCGATAACTCTTTCTCATAAATACACCCAATCAGTCCAGCTTAGGACACCACTGGGATGATCTGCTAAGAAGTATATGAATGTATCAATTTAGTACTGCACAGATGACTAGTTACTCGCCATAGCACAATTTCTAGGACACGCTGGTCGACATAATTCGATCCTTGCATGCATGCATCATCAGTCTTCTACAATTAACATATCGCAAGGAACCCGAGTAGCACAATTCAGGCCGATTTGGTTGAAGCAACTCATATATGACTGGATTTGGTCGTATATAGGTCACAATAACTCTTGTAAGACAAGTGTGTTGCTTGGGAATGTACCCAAAATAAATTTATTTCATGTAAATAATTATTCGCTCCAAACCATCTTTAAACATTCGCATACGGAGTTAGTCATCTCCCTGTTTGATGGCACTTCTTCCCAAATCGGAACATTGTCGCCAAGTTGCTCACACAGCACTGTCAGAAATCATGATAATACTTGCCTGAACTTCTATACTAATTAAATATGTCAAAAGTATAAATTAGCCCACATCAGATTGGTGGCATAATGTTTGTACTTATTCATATATGTACTGCTATTCAATTTTGTTTATGAAGTGTACAACCCCTGCTGTGGCATGATCGAGCTACAAAATATTTCCCAAAAAATGCTGACGATAATGTAACACTTCTGCCATACACAATAAACTTTGCCATATCCCCCCATAAACGGGAACGGCATTTTGATTGAATTCAATTTTTCACTCGTTTTTATAACCTCTCATACCGCATGGCTTAATGGAGCCGGGGTGATACTCAGCCAGCAGCGGGTTATAAAGCAATGTTATATGATATTAGCGCATTTCTCATCCGCCCGAAGCTGGTAAACCGGAAGTCTGACTCGTATTTGGATGACTTGTGGAGCTGGCTGGAGCTGTTCAATGTCAACGCCACGCCGCCCCCACCAAAGGCTATAAACGACATGCGGAGAGTTCTGCTGGAGGACAATGTTTAAAGCATAACGCCCGGAATGAACGCTTCTGGGGAGACAGCTCAACATCATTAGGTTTAATTAAGCCGTAACTCTTTCCATTTAATCATGAGGAAGCAACTAGCAGCAGAGCTTATACAATCAGCTGCAGCTCAATTTTAATGGATTCACCAACAAGCTAAGCGATTATTGTGCTTTTGTGCGATGGCACCAGAGTATGGGAATAGAAACTTTCGGCTCGTCATTAGGCTACGACGGATTCCATTTGCTCACATCCTTAACCTTCCTAGTGCATTGGGGTCTATTTTGGCCCAGAGATGATTTAAAAACGTTGTAGCTTTGTAATCAAATGAGATAGGGCGTTGAAATTTTCTGACTTTTCCTAACTTTTGGAAATGAAAATTTTGGGGTGATAACCAGCTTTCAGCGACCTCTAGGAACGCCACAACAAAAAAAGTGACACATTGTGCATTAGCGGGTCAAAAATGACCCCAAATTGAATTCGCTCCCAAAAGTTCATTTTCGAACCGATTTTCAATCTTTTGGAACCAAATTGAAGGTATGGAATCCGCGGATGTCGTTACGGACAGATTTTTGCAATTTGGCCATTCTGGTTCCCAGGAATCGATTTTGAAGGAACATAGATTCTTAGGCCAATTTTTGGCCTGATCTTTTGCCTTTCGAAGGGTTATTTTGGAAATGCTCATAAATTTGCGTAGCAATAATCCTAATAGAATGTAGCCATTGTCCATTTCCATGGATCAACACAATTCCTGATTATTTCACGGTCCGGTGTCCCTCCGGAAGACCCGGAACATCCGTAGAAGTGGTCAATTCATAGAACTCATCCTAGAAGAGCGCGGTTTTTTCCAAAGCTTTTCGTTATCGAACGCTGAGTAACAAATGATTATAGTCACCCATTTTGGTGGACCTGGGTGGCCACCGGAGGTCCTCCGGAAGATCTGGAACGTCCGTAAAAATGGTCATTTCATGAAACTTATTATAGAAGAGCGCGGCTTTTTCCTAAGTTTTCATTATCGAGCTACGAGTAACAGATGATTGTGGTGACCCATTTTGATGGACCTGTGTGGCCACCGAAGGTCCTCCAGAAGATCCGGAACGTCCGTAAAAGTGGTCAATTTTTGAAACTTATCATAAAAGGGTGCGGTTTTTCCCAAAGCTTTTCATCATCGAACGCTGAGGAACAAATGATTGTGGTGACCCATTGTGATAACCTGAGTGGCCACCGAAGTTCCTCCAAAAGATCCGGAACATCCGTAAAAATGATCAATTCATAGAACTTATCCTAGAAGAGCGCGATTTTTTTCCAAAGCTTTCCGTTATCGAACGCTGAGTAACAAATGATTATAGTCACCCATTTTAGTGGACCTGGGTGGCCACCGGAGGTCCTCCGGAAGATCTGGAACGTCCGTAAAAATGGTCAATTCATGGCATTCATCCTAGAAGTGCGCGGTTTTTTCACAAAGCTTTTCATTATCGTACTTTGAATAACAAATGATTGTGGTGACCTATTTTGGTTGACCTGGGTGGCCACCGGAGGTCCTCCGGAAGATCTGGAACGTCCGTAAAAATGGTCATTTCATGAAACTTATCATAGAAGAGCGCGGTTTTTTCCAAAGCTTTTCATTATCGAGCTAAGAGTAACAAATGTTTGTGGTGACCCATTTTGATGCACCTGGGTGGCCACCGAAGGTCCTCCAGAAGATCCGGAACGTCTGTAAAAGTGGTCATTTCATGAAACTTATTATAGAAGAACGCGGCTTTTTCCAAAGTTTTCATTATCGAACTACGAGTAACAAATGATTGTGATGACCCATTTTGATGCACCTGGGTGGCCACCGAAGTTCCTCCAGAAGATCCGGAACATCCGTAAAAATGGTCATTTCATGAAACTTATCATAGAAGAGCGCGGTTTTTCCAAAGCTTTTCATTATCGAGCTACGAGTAACAAATGATTGTGGTGACCCATTTTGAAGCACCGGGGTGGCCACCGAAGGTCCTCCAGAAGATCCGGAACGTCCGTAAAAGTGGTCAATTTATAAAACACATCATAGAAGAGCGCGGTTTTTTTTTCGAAGGCTCTTCGTTATAGTACTTTGAGTAACAAATGATTGTGGGGATCTATTTTGGTGGACCTGGGTAGCCACCGGAGGTGCTCCAGAAGATTCGAAACGTCCGTAAAAATGATTAATTTATGAAACTTATCATAGAAGAGCGCGGTTTTTTTTCCAAAGCTTTTTATTATCGAACTACGAGTTACAAATGATTTTGGTGACCCATTTTGATGCACCTGGGTGGCCACCGGAGGTCCTCCAGAAGATCCGGAACGTCCATAAAAATGGCCATTTCATGAAACTTATCATAAAAGGGTGCGTTTTTTTCAAAACTTTTGATTATCGAACACTGAGTAACAAATGAATATGGTGACCCATTGTGATGGACCTGAGTGGCCACCGGAGTTCCTCCAAGCAAGAAATTTTTGACCAAAAGTTGTCAAAAGATTCAATCAAAGTAAATTTTTATTTTAAGTCAAACTTTCATGAGTCGATAATTTATGACTGAATATCAACTCATGGAGGCAAATTTTGCCATACTTGAAAATATTTTCTGGGTTGATGTGATTTTCCTTAAAAAAAATAGTGTCATAATTTTTATGAATTGACTATAATTACAGTGTTATGGAAACTCATATGTGAATATGTACGTTATGTGGAAGATATTGATTTGAAAAATGTATTGGAGGTAACCACTTTCCCTTCAATACATTTTTCAAATCAATATCTTCCACATAACGTACATATTCACATATGAGTTTCCATAACATTGTAAATTAACGTCCAAGTCGGGTGGTTTAATCCCTGGAAATAGGCAATTAACTTTGATTGAACTATAATTACAGATTTTTTGATCTTGCGGAGTTTTATTGGTGACTGCACACGTTCCTGAGAATGGGTTACAACGATCATTCATTACTCAGGATACGAAAATAGGAAAACTATGACAAGTTTCATGAATTGACCGATTTTACGGATGATCTGAATGTACTTGAAGAATACAGTGGGCAATCCATGCGAATTGGTTACGATCATTTGTTTCTAAAATTAGAAAAATAAAAAGGTTTAGAAGAATCGTGTGCTTCATCATCTCTTATATGGCGTGTTTTTCTAAGGTGGGTTTTATGAATTGATCACTTTTACGTGTGATGCGGATCTTCCGGAGGGCCTTTGGTTGCTACTCACATCCGTGAGAAAAGGTTACGGCAATAATTTCATGTTCAGAGTACGACAAGGAAATTTAAAAAAATAGGTTCTTCTAGTATGTATTACATAAATTAACCACTTTAACCGATGTTCAGTATCTTCCGTAAGACCTCCGATAGTCACTTTGGTAAATAAGAACGGGTCACGACCAGAGTGTAAAATAATCGAAATTTTTTGGTGTCCACCTTTCTTCACTTGTCAGTTCACTTCCAGACACATTCATAGTCGTCTCTGGACCGTCAATATTCAGTTGAATATTAGTCATTGAATATTTATGCATATTCTACAAATTGATAAATTATCTGAAATCTGAACACGTTTCAAATGTGTAAAGTAATTTATCACATAGAACTGAATCCGATTTTAATCCGCGAGGCACTTTCACCGGTAAATATCAACATAAACAATGCTAATTATGTTTTTTTCTGCACATAGTCAACACACTCAGTGACAGTCGAATGAATGAGTTGGTGGAGTAGTCGTCTGACTATGTCATTCTATGTTTTGAATATTCTTGCGATGTTTGTCAAAATTCGGACCGAAGTTGCTTCATAAAGATGAATAGTTGAAGGTGTGGTCACGACATTCCTTCGTGTCTAGCTCAGAGTTCGATAATAGAAAGATTGGATGATTTTTGATAAATTGATAACTTTTGTGGATGCTCCGAATCTTCTGGAAGACCCCGATGACTGTTCAAAAATTGACCACTTTATGGGATATTTTATTATTCAGAGTACGACAATGAAGAGCTAGGAAGGAACTGTGCTCTTTTATGATGAGTTTCATGAATTGACCTCTTTTACGGATCTACTGGAGGACCTCCGGTGGCAGCTCAGGTCTATCACACGGGGTCACCATAACCATTTGTGTGATTGATTCGCACTCTATACAATCCGCCCAGCCCGTTGTTGGGGGCATATAGTGCGATCCTCTCGTTTAATAAACAACGTGCACTCACTTGACTGTGGATATACAACAGTAAAGCACATGTGGAGATTGGACAAATCAAGCATCCGAAAGATATTCAATTTGCAAAAAAAGAGCTAACCGCGGCACAGTGGGACGGATTGAAAAAAAGACGGTCAGAAGTACAAATATGGTTTAAAATGAGAATAACTGGGTTTATCATACTTGCTGTGATGAAATTTTATCGTTTTCAACTACATTCATAACGATTGTTGTGATTGTAGTATTCAGTACAGATACATACATTTTCATGTATTTTATGTTATTTTCAAATGCCTCGGAAAAAACCTGCGGGCCCTGACGGGCCCTAAATTTGGTTCAGTTTGAAAATATATAATGTAATCTAGTAGCCATGTGATTTTCAGCGCTGGGTAATGATGGGTAAATTGTTTTCTGACCACATGAAAACACCACGAAATGAGTAAATTTCGAAATAAGCTCAAATTCAACTCCATAAGCCAAGGGTGAACATTTCATGAATTTGTGATACAATGTATGATGAATTGATAGTTGATTATGTTATCTTTGAAGATGTATTGAGTTTGAAATGATTCAATAACAAATTAGAAAATATTGCAAAGATATCATACTTCAAATTTATATATTATCAATGGTGTAAAAACAGTTTTCATGCCAACTTCAAAGGTACCCCAATAGGCACAATATCGTCAAATTGACTTAACCAAAGTAATTTACAATGTTTTATCTTCTATGATAAGTTTGATGAATTGACACTTTTACAGACGTTCCTGATCTTCTGGGGAGCTCCGGTAGCCATCAAAATGAGTCACCACAATAATTTGTTACTCAACTTTCGATAATGAAAAGCTTTATAAGCTTCATGAATTGACCATTTTTACGTATGTTCCGAATCTTCTGAAGGAACTCCGGTGGCCATTCAGGTCCATCAAAATGGCCAGCGTTAGACAATTTAAAAAAAAATGCACTTTTCTAGCATGAGTTTCATGAATTAACCACTTCTACGGACGTTCCGGATCTTCTGGAGCACCTCCGGTGGCCACCCAGGCCCACCAAAATGGGTCACCACATTCATTTGTTACTCAAAGTACTATAAAGAAAAGCTTTGGAAAAAACCGTGCTTCTATGATGTGTTTGATAAATTGACTTTTACGGACGTTCCGGATCTTCTGGAGGACCTTCGGTGGCCACCCAGTTCCACCAAAATGGGTCACCATAATCATTTGTTCCTCAGCGTTCGATGATGAAAAGCTGTGGAAAAAACCGCACCCTTTTATGATAAGTTTCAAAAATTGACCACTTTTACGGACATTCCGGATCTCCTGGAGGACCTTCGGTGGCCACACAGGTCCATCAAAATGGGTCACCACAATCATTTGTTACTCGTAGTTCGATAATGAAAACTTTGGAAAAAGTCGCGCTCTTCTATAATAAGTTTCATGAAATGACCATTTTTACGGACGTTCCAGATCTTCCGGAGGACCTCCGGTGGCCACCCAGGTCCACCAAAATGGGTGACTATAATCATTTGTTACTCAGCGTTCGATAACGAAAAGCTTTGGAAAAAACCGCGCTCTTCTAGGATGAGTTCTATGAATTGAACACTTCTACGGATGTTCCGGGTCTTCCGGAGGGACACCGGACCGTGAAATAATCAGGAATTGTGTTGATCCATGGAAATGGACAATGGCTACATTATATTAGGATTATTGCTACGCAAATTAATGAGCATTTTCAAAATCACCCTTCGAAAGGCAAGAAATCACGCCAAAAATTGGCCTAAGAATCTATGTTCCTTCAACATCGATTCCTGAGAACCAGAATGGCCAAAGTGCAAAAATCAGTCCGTAACGACATCCGTGGAATCCATACCTTCAATTTGGTTCCAAAAGATTGAGAATCGGTTTGAAAATGAACTTTTGGGAGCGAATTCAATTTGGGGTCATTTTTGACCCGCTAATGCACAATGTGTAACTTTTTTTTAATGCACTAGGAAGGTTAAAATTGATATACGAGCTTTGGTAATTGATTTTGTGAACATTATCCAGAATTCAAGTGAAACATGTTAACGACGTGACACATCTGATGAGTAGCACGTATGATATCAAGCCTTAGAATTTATTGCCAAACTCATTGCCGAATGCTTTAAATATGGAATCATCTTCAATGAACAATACATGTAATAATAATAATAAGGTGGGAGCCAGGTGAAATACACTGGGCGTCTATGAAAACCCTTCATTTCGAGCAAGAGGGAATGGAAGGAATAACTTTATAGATTTCTTAGATTCCGGGAACGAAAGCATACTCAGAAATGGAGTTACACTCAAGAAGAATACCACCCATGTGAAAGCCCAAGGGGTGATCTTTTGCCATTCATCTGAAACAAATCATGCATCGTTATTTCGAAGAAATTCTCGCAGATTGTGGTTAGCTGATTCCACCGATTCTTCATACGGCCAAAGTCAGTGCTGACTGCTCCCTTCATCTTCAGTTTCTGGCTAATAATCACCCAAAATTACTCTACTGTGTGGAACTGAGGACAATTTGATGGACTCAGATTTTTCTTGGGATGAACTGGACTCCACTATGGTAGGGCTCCACTTCCTTGCTACAATGGTAGCTGGCTAAATCTAGCCAAAACGTAAATGGGCCATCATGGGACTGAATGAAGGGTAAACTCCAGCTTTGACGCAGATGGATTTTGCAGGACTGTGCATAATTATTTTTCGATTCTTTTCCTGCATGGTGAATATTTTGAAACCACGTCAGTTTCAAACTGTGAAAAAATAGACCGAAAAATATGGTTTACTGATTATGAAACGCTGTGCAAAACTTGCATATCCGACCACTAGGAACGCCACTATCTCTCGGCCCGAAGTCTGGCAATCACTTGTTGTTTCTTAAGATTCTGCAGCTTGTTCCAGTTGCCGGTTGTACCTTTATCTTTACAAATCTTAGTAGAGGACATTTGGGATCCCCAATTTATTTAAAAAGCCTTTTTGATCAAGTTTTTAATATAAGCTTACGAAGTTAGTAAAAGCAAGTCCATGACCATTTGTGTTCTCGGATCAAAGTAAAAGTGGTGATACTGAACATGTGTGCGAAACGTTGTTCATTTCATTTCATTTATTTAGTCTACATCTAAACAGATAACACTGAATCAACAATTTGACGCCACAATACACGGTTCGAGGCCGCATCTCTCCATCCTCGAATACGCCCCACGCTCGCCAAGTCTTTCTGCACCTGGTCTGCCCATCTCGCTCGCTGCGCTCCACGTCGTCTCGTACCTGCCGGATCGGAAGCGAACACCATCTTTGCAGGGTTGCTGTCCGGCATTCTTGCAACATGCCCTGCCCATCGTACCCGTCCGGCTTTAGCTACCTTCTGGATACTGGGTTCGCCGTAGAGTTGGTCGAGCTCATGGTTCATTCTTCGAAACGTTGTATCCAGTCCGATAAAATAAATTTATTTCTCTATTATGTATCCGAATGGACTCTGTGTTTGAAAACAGAATAACAAATTCTGATATAAATCTTTTAGTATCTACTGGTCGGGTTACCTAGAGGTAGGGCGGAAACTGTCGAATCTGGTGAAGACGCTACTCAGCAGTTCCATTTTTGAAACGCTGCGATGTGAAGTTTTTTATGTTGGCAAGGAAGGAGTGCCAGCTCCTAGCGCCGTGCCAGTGGACGCGAGCCACTACTGAGGGAAGACCGGCGTCTGTCACCGTGTGCAAGATTCCATATTCCTTGCATAACGAGAGAGATCATTGTCGTGATTTGACCATTCTAACCGTACAATCGTCTCCGGCTCGATGAACGGGCAGTACCCGCTCAACTCACTCGAAGCGCAACTAGTCCTTCCGTCGGCTCCCACGCTTCGATTGCCGGGGGCGGTGCCACCTGCTTACCCGCTGCTTTCTCAGCATCCTTCGAAAAAGTAACTCGAGTGCAATGTTGAATAATAAATTCGAAAGTGCATCACCCTTCAATCCGTGCTTCAATTCAAGGTCACGAACGAGGTTGACACTTCGTCTGCAATCCGAATACTTGATTTCGAGCCATCCAGTGTTGCACGTATGAGTCTAATCAGTTTCGCCGGAAAACCATGTTCGGACATTATCTGCCACAGCTCATTTCTTTTAAATTAATCTTTGAAGTTGTTCTCCCGGAATTTATCAAGGATCATCCGCAGACTAAACATCTGATCGTCTCTCACGAAAGCCTGTCTGGTATTCGCCGACGAAGGCCTCCTCAAGTGGTCTCAGTCTGTTAAACAGGATACGCGACAAAATTTTGTACGCCGAGTTCTAAAGGGTTATCCCTCTGTAATTGGCACACTCTAGTCTGTGCCATTTCTTATAGATTGGGTATATGAGGTCAGCCAACCAGCCGGAAGGCAGTTCTTCATCCTCCCATATTTTCTGGATAATGTGGTGGATTGATTGATGTAGTTCCTCACTTCCGTGTTTGAGAAGCTCGACCGAGATCTTATCCATCCCATCAGCTTTATTGTTTTTCAGCTTGTTTAGTGCCTTCTTTACTTCGTCCAGCGTTGGGCATAAAAGTAAAGCCTGTCCACGTTAAATTTCGGACACCCATCTGATAAAGCGATTTTTTTTTAAATTTTCACAAACCACTGAGACGAACAATTTACATGACAGCTGAATCTTTTTGCTTTCTCGGCATGTTTTAAACACGCTCAAATTGATAAAATGACAACAAATCAATTGGACATTACCTAAGTGTCCGAAATTTAACGTGGACAGGCTTTATTATCGTGTTAGCCTCATGATATACGAATGCAGAAATGGTAACTTGGCTTAGAAACCTCGCAGTTAACAACTGTGGAAGTGCTTAATGAACACTAAGCTGCGAGGCGGCTCTGTCCCAGTGAGGGGATGTTATGCCAATAAGAAGAAGACCTCATTCTGTTATTGATATCATACTCTGTTATAAGTCTTGCATAAGAGGTAAAATACCAAAAAATAATACCTAAAATTAATATGCAAAATACTTTAGGCATAACATGCTTAGGTATCTCAATTCGAAACGAATAATAATTTGTGATGCGTTTAGTATTGAAATACCTATGCATGTTATGCATTTTAATTTTTGTTTTTATTTTGTATTTTACCCCTTATGCAAGGCTAGTTCATACCAATTTCTGTTATCGAGGTCGTCGCTCCTGCTCGGGTGTCAGCAAATTCTCCTCTCGGTCATTGCACATGGCGGGCACTGGCGAAGAACTAAACAAACTATATATTGCACGAAAAAAGTCTCGCCTCTTTATGCTACTATTATCAATTGGAAAATAGATCCATCCAACAATTTCTGATTATTCCAATCCAGCGCGTATTTGATTTTAGAAGCTAAAACATATTGAAACAATTTCACCAAATCAATCCATTTCCGGATAATGGAAGTAAAGAATGAGATAATACTCATAGTATCCACGAAACCAATCACTGCACTTCTCCCGATATTCTAAGCAATTAGGCATTGACGACTGCTCATTTTTAAGATCGACTAGCAGAACGTACCCTGCGCTGCTCGGGTTTGTTGTTGAATTCTAAATGTCAATTTATGAGTTTTTTGCGACGCCGCACTCTAGATCAAAGGTTTTCATGCTCACCGAATTCGACACGAAGCTAAATAGAATCCAGTATTTCCATTTGTACTACACACCAAACCTGTGCTGTGCCTGCAAACCCTATTCAATCATGATCATTTTCAAATAAGTTGGTAAAACACATTTTTTTTTTCAAAAATTTGCATCTTCGTTTTCCTGAGATGCTACGTTCGGTTGCTTCCAAGTGTCTCCATCTCAATTAAAACAATGAAATAAGTATAAGTTTTTCTTTTATCGAGACAAAGAAGCAAAAGGAATTATAATAAGTTAGAGAGAACTGTGATGAAAGAATCCATTTTCTCCTTCACTAGCAAACGTGGCGCACCTTCAGTACCGTCCCAAAAGAGATTGGACAAACATTTATTATGCAAAATTCATAATGTGAAAAACCCCGAACTGCGGCTTTGATGATGTCAGTGCTGCGATATTAGTTTTATCAGTGGGTTGCGATATTAGTTTTATCAGTTGGGATTGCTTTACATTCCCAGTAAATTCAGTTTTCAAATTTTATATCTCATGTTATAGGAATTCTAAACTATGCATTAATAGGTTTAATTTACATTTAAAAATAAATGAACAAATGACAAAACTCCTACAATTTGGCTAAACATCAGCAATAAACCGGAATAGTGCTTATTTTTTTTCTAATTTGGCTTACACTTGTTTTGGAGTGTTTCCATTGATACACACTTCTATGGAGCAATTCAATATAAATATGAAACAGCTTCATAATAATAAAAGAAAGAAATATTTATTTATTGGCACAATCTTATATGCTCAAACTGATTTGGATATTTTCTTTGAAATTGTGTTTCGGTACTGGTAAACTTCGATATAACGTACATATCGATTTCAAATTTGTACGTTATATCGAAGCATGAGAAATCATCCTTATTTTACACTACTTAAATGTTGTAGTATCATGTACTTTATAGGCGAATTTTTTTTTATATAAGGCTCAGCTAACAGTGTGAAACAGCTTTTCTTGTGAACAATTCCTACAAATTTGTTCGTTACTAAGAAAAATGACCCGAAGAATTGAATTCTTTATTTTATATCTCTATATAAAGCACAGGAAATAAGAGGCTAAGAGGCACAGGAAATTCAAGGCCTGTTTTTCGGTGCACCGTTTGAATAAATATTAATTCATTTAGTGGATTTAAACTAGGGCACGATGGGGTACGTGACTCGCCAAATCGAATATTTTTAGTGAAATTTAATCATACCCGCTAATATTTTTTTTCAACTCATATTTTTATCAATTTTATTCGAATTTCCGATGGAATTTCTAGAGCAGTTCCTGAATAAAAGTCTGGGGAAATGTAGGATTTTTTCATCGGAAATTCCTTTAATATTTTTTTTCAGAGATTCCTTTAGGAATTCCTTTCTTCAATAAAACCATACAAAATACCTGAATTCTATCCGATATTTTGTTGGATGTACTTTCCAGAATTTTTAATACTCCCTTGAAGGTATTTCCAACAAAATGTTTGAAGGAATTTTTCATGGAATTTTCCACGAAATCTCGCTTAACTTTTCAAAAGGACCTAAGTAACATTTTTTTCATGAATTAATTTGAATAGCGCAATCAACAGAAAAACATGAAAGCTTTTGATTGCAGTAGTAAAATTAATTCATGAAAAAAATGTTACTTAGGTCCTTTTGAAAAGTTAAGCGAGAAATCATCAAAAATTTACTAAAGGGATTTCCCAACAAATTCCAAATGGTATTTCCAAACTATTCCCTAAGGAATTCCTAATAAACGAAAGAATTCTCCGAAGGATTTTCCGAATGGTATTGCCGAAAAATATTCGAAAAAAGTTTCCTTAGAAATTTTTAAAGAAAATCTGGAAATTCTGAAGAAAATTCCAGAGGAATTTGCAATGAAATTTTTGAAAGAATTGCTTAAAAAGTAATTTCTGAAAGATTTGCTGGAGAAAGTTCTAGAGGAATTTCTTAAAGACTTTTTAGAAAATCCTTGTTTTGGAATTTCTGAAAGAATTTCTGAAGAAATTTCTTAAAGTATTTGGGAAAGAATCTGTGGAATTCCTGAAGAAACTTTCAAATGAATTCCTAAAAAAAATCCAAAACAAATTTTAAAGCATCTTCCGAAGAAGAATTCACGCGAATTTCCAGAACCTTTATAATTTTCCGATGGAATTGGTAAAGGAATTCCAGAACGAATCCAAAAGGAGTTTTCGAAGGAATATCTGAAAGAGTTACCAAAATATTTTCCGTAGATATTTTAAAAGGAGTTTCGGAAGGTATTTCCGGAGAATGTTTAAAAGGAATTCGTGGATATACATATTTCAAAATGAATGATTCGAATAATTTCCGAAAGAATTCCAGGGAAAGTTCTGTCCGAAGTCCGAAGGAACTCCTGAGGTAGATTCTAAAGTAATTCTTAAAATTCATTCTTTCAATTTTCGAAGAAACATTGAGGAGGAATTTAAAAATGATTTTTAGATTTATTTCCGAAGGGGAATTTCTGAAGAAAATCTTGAAGCAATGCCCAAAGAAATTCTTGGAGAAGTCTAAGAATATCGGAAGTTCCTTCAGGAGCTCAATTTAAAAATCCTTCAGGAACTTGTAATCATCGGGTAAGTACGCCCAGCGCTATGCTGATACTCCATGAACCAAAATTTTATTTATTTCCTAAAAATAGTGTAGATAAAAGGGCAATTTTTTGCCAACTGTATAGGACAACTCTGTCTCGCGCAATACAAGTTTTATTCATTTCCTAAATCAACAATCTGTTTTATCTCTAACAGAACTCTAGATATTCATAATATTGTTTCATAGTAATTTCTCCTTCTTTAAAAATGGCTCATCCTTCAACTCTGATTGATGTGATAAGCGTGTTAGTTTCTTCTTGAAATTAAATGCATAGCATAAATTCCATTGGAATACCCCCAACTTATTATCAACTTGTTCTTGATCGAAATTTTGTCCTTTTCAACGTTTTGTCCCTTTCGATCTTCTGTCCCTTTCGACGTTTTGTCTTTTCGACCTTTTGTCCTTTCGACCTTTTGTCCTTTCGACCTTTTATCCTTTCGACCTATTGTCATAGATTCGTCCTTAACACCTTCTCTTGTTCCACACACTTTCTTTTCTACTCTGCAACATCCAACTTTGGTAACTTTGTAACATAAGTTTGCTTCGAAATACTTTGGAATAGTGACAGCATCCCAGGGTCATAACCTTCTTTTCCATGCCAGTCATCTCGTCTCATAGTATCGATCCAATTACGCCACCCCTCAATGACTTATTAATGAAAGTGCTTCTGTCCCTCTGGTGTTGGGTTGGAGGACTATGGTGAGTGGTTGGATGCGGTCATATAGGGTAGTGGAGGCTAATCATTCCCTGCTCTACTGCAGTTGCTAAAGTACTGGGAAAACCTGTACATAAAGACGAGTTTTACCTGCCATTCACAAACAATTCACGCATTAGACTACATTTTTATGAAGTTCTCGGAAGTACTACATTTTTATGAACACTCATCACATAACATAACAAACGTTTAGAAATTCCCCAGGAATGAATTTCTTTGAATTTTATTCTAGATTTTTTGAGAAATTCCTGGGATAATTTCTAAAAGTATTGCTCAAAGATTTTCCGAAGGGATTCTTGCAAGAATTTCCGTTGGTCTTACACACTTAATTTTTTTTACCGGGATCTCAGCAAAATGTTAAACTTTTACCGAGTTTCGCACAGCCGTGCCCCAGCAAACATGTTTTTTGCCGAGATTTCTGTCAAAATTGCTGAAAATCAGCAAATAATTTGCCGAAAATCAGCTAACAAACATCATTTTAGCCGGGATATCAGTTTTTATTTTGCTGGGCAGACGGCTGTGCGGATTTTTGCCGAGGTGCAGAATTAAAAACTGAGTGTGTAGGATTTTCTTCAAAGAAATTATAGAAAGAAATCGATGTGGAAGTATTGACCTCATCTCTAAGGTAAATTCCGAAGGAATTCCTGGAAGAATTATCGAAAGATATACTGAATTCATTTCTGGAAGATGTTTTGAACAAATCCCTCCGAGAGAATCTGTGTCAAAAGGTCGAAGGACAAAAGGTCGAAAGGACAAAAGGTCGAAGGGTCAAAAGGTCGAAAGGACAAAAGGTCGAATGGACAAATGGTCGAAAGGTCAAAAGGTCGAATATGTGTCATAACGTCGAAGGTCAAAAGGTCGAAAAGACAAAAACACAAGAAATGAGTAGTGAAAAGTAAGATGTGAAAAGCAAAGATAAATGAGAAATGGGAAGCGAGAATTGATAAGTGAGAAATGAGTAGTTAGTAGTGAGAAATGAGAAGTGAGAAGTAAAAAGGAAGAAATGAGAAATAAAAAGTGACAAGTGAGAAGTGTGATGTGAGAAGTAAGGAAGGGAGAAGTAAGAAGTGAGATAAAGATGACAAGTGAAAAGGTAGAAAGAAGGAGGAAGGAAAAATATACAGTAAGAAAAAGAAAGGATGAAAGAAGAACAGAAGAAAAAATAACCAAAAAGAAAGAAAGAAGAAGGAATAAAGAAGGAAGATGGAAGAAAGAAAAAATAAAGGAAAAAAGAAGAAGGAAAAAAAACAGAAAAAAGAAGAGAAGACACAAGTAAGTGAAAAAGGAGAAGAAGGAAAGAAGCAAGTAACAGGGAAGGAAAAAAGAAAAAAGGTGAAAGAAATAGGGAATAGTAAAGAAAGGAATAAATAAAAAAGAAGGAAAAAAGAAGGAAAAAGAAGGAATAAAGAAGAAAGAAGGAAGGAAGATAGAAAGAAGAAAAAAAAAGAAGGAAGGAAGAAGGAAAAAAGAAGGTAAAAAGAAGTGGGAAAGAAAGTAGAAAGAAGAAAAAAGGAAGAGGGAAGCAAAGAAGGCAAAAAAAAAGAAGAAAAATAAAAAAAGGCAGAAAAACAGGAAGAAGGAAGAAAGAAAGAAGAAAGAGAGAGAGGAAGGAATGAAGAAAAGAGAAAACAAGAAGGAAAAAAGAGGAAAGAAGGAAGTAAGTAGGAAGAATGAAGGAAAAAGGATGGAAGAAAAATAGAAGAAAGAAGAAAGAAAGAAAGAAAGAAGAAAAAAGGAGAAAGAAAGAAGAAAAAAAGAGAAAGAAAGAAGAAAGGTGGAAGAAATGCAGAAGGAAAAGAAAAAGAAATTAGAAGGAAAGCAGAAGAATGAATGAAGAAAAATTAGATAAGACACAATGAAGAAAACATCAAGAAAGAAGAAAGAGAGAAGACACAAGCAAATAAAAACCAAGATAGAAAGAAGAAGCAAGTAACAGGGAAGGAAGAAAGAAAGATAGAGGAAATAAAGACCAAAGAAGAAAGAAATAAGGAAAAAAGAAGGAAGAAAGAAAGAAAAAAAAGGAAAAAAGGAAGGTAGAAGAGAAAAAAGGCGGAAAAAAGAAAGAAGGAGGAAAAATGAAAGAAAGAAGGAAGAAAGACGTAAGAAAGAGAGAAGAAAGAAAACAGGAAACAAGAAGAAAGAAAGAAAGAAGGTAGAAAGAAGGAAGAAAGAGTGAAGAAAGAAGGAAGAAAAAGGAAAAAAGTAGGGAAAAAGAAAGAAAAAAAAAACAGAAAGAAGGAAGAAAAACAGGAAACAAGAAAGAAAAGAAACAGGAAACAAGAAGAAAATAGGAAAAAAGAAGAAATGAGGAAAAAAGAAGAATGAAGGGAGAAAGTATGGAGAAAGAAGGAGAAAAGAATTAAGAAATAATGAAGGAAGACGGAAGAAAGAAATAAAGAAGGAAGTCGGAAAAATAGAAAAAAAAAGAAGAAAGAAGGAAGAAAGAAGTTAGGAAAAAGGAAGGTGAAAAGGAAGAAGGAAGAAAAAAGCAAGAAATAAGAAAGAAGGAAGGATAATGGAAGGAAGAAGGAAGGAAAATAAAGAAGGAAGAAAATAGAAGGTAAAAGGGAGAAAAAATAAGTACGAAGCACCTTTCACCCTTTTGACCTTTTGTCCTTCGACCTTTCGACGCAGTTTTTTTGTTTCGACCTTTTGTCCCTTCGACCTTTTGAACCTTCGACCTTTTGTTCTTTCGACCTTTTGACCTTCGACCTTTTGTCCTTCGACCTTTTGTCCTACAGCCCTCCGAGAATAGCTGAAGAAATTCCTGCAGCAATTCCTGGAGCATTTTCCGAAAGAACAACTACCTGTGGCTATTTTCGAAGGAATTCCCGATGGAACAATTCCAGAAGGAATTCTGGAAGGAGTTCTTGAGGGAATTTCCGAAGGAGTTCCTGTTGAAATGTATTAATTTCTTCGCAAATTCTATTTGTAGTTCCTTCATAAATTATTTTCAGGAATTGCTTAAAAATGCATTCAGGAAACTCCTTCGGAATTTCTTTTAGGAATTCCTTCACGAATTGGTTTCAAAAATTTCTACAGTTTTTTTTTTAATTCCTTCATGAATTGGATCAGATTTTTATAAAGAATTGATTCGGAAATTCTTTTTGGAGCTCTTTTAGAATTTCCAACAGGAATTCATCCACAAAATGCACCAGGAATTTCCTCTAGGAATAATTTAAAAAATATTCTGGTACACATTTCAAGCCTGGATCTACAATACCAATATTTTACTCGATATTGGCTGACTTAGACCTGAAAACAACCCGGCATCAATAATTGAAGAAAGAAAAGAATTATTCTGACTTTCACTAATATCAACTAGACATTTGTCCATAGAAAATGCCGAAAACCTCATTAAATCAATATCATGTAATACCTCGGGAGGATTCTGAGGATAGCGCAAACTGGGGAAAACAGTAATTGGCGGAGATGAGCCAGCCTCGGGCTGAAAGTCAAAGACACAAAAAAAAGTAATTAATGCATCTAGCTGATTAAATTAGACTCCATACAAAAATGTCATCCCTACATGAATGATCATAACAATTTAGTAAATTATTTTGTAATAACTACCCAAATTAAAATTATTTTTCAAAGTGTACGTTTTAGCGGGGAAAAATGTACGCTATATCGAGTGACTTTATATCAAGTGTACGTTATATGGGGGGTACGTTATATCGAAGATTACCTGTATTGATGGTGTTCGATATGATGGCTGACTTCATCGTACCTAGTGATGCCTTTATTATTAATGTTCGGAAAATACTACTGAGAATTATTTCCATCAATTTTATAATTCCATCTTCATCAAAAGTACAACGATTCGTTGAAGGAATGCTGTCGGAAGTGTCTGCACCCTACATCTCAATTTCAACATCATCGTGATTGGTAAATCAAATTCACTGATCATGTATAAATGCATGACCGATTGCATCCAGCCATACTTCTGCCTGTGAACAGCACACGCTCGTTCCGAAGTTTACAGTCGCCGCCGCCGCCGTTGATTGGAAATGAATCATGCATAGTAGTAGTGAATCTATTGCATAATTGATGTAGTCTGGTACGGCTTCGTTCTTGCAAGTGGCAATGGAATCGTTGAACGTGTACTACACGATTTCAGTAAATTTTGCTTTGTCGTGGCTGTTTTGCAAAATCGATTAGTTAATAGAAAAACACTCTCAAACAGGAAGAAGATATAATGGTTTGAGTTTGGATAAACTAACTTTCGGATTTGAATACAAGAGTTAAAGTAGAAGATTTTTTTGAGTAGACTCCAAATTCAATACCTTTATTTATTTTTTGTAGTTTAATTAGAACTAAATTAATAATTAAATTCTCTTGCTTGGTTTTCGGTGCTCTTGGATTTCCATAGAAATTCTTTGGATGTTCCATGGAAAATTCTTGGAAACAAAAGTTTTAAAAACAGTATTAGTTTCACGTTTGAATAGGAATAGATTGTGGGAAAAATAGGAACAGATTGTACTTGGATTATTTTTTATGTGAATTTAGATTATGTGGTAATGTATTCTCATTTGTAATATTTTTGCATTTCTTGGCACATGAGAACCCTCACATTCTCTCGATTCCGGGCCAATAACTCTAGATTTGGCACTGCTTTTACATAATTGGTCGTGGCCGACAAAACTCTTGATAATTATTCGACTGTAAGACGCTAGGAAAACAAGACCCAACACGTAAAATAGATCGATCCTTTAAAAGACTATTTGCAGATCCTCCGTAGACTCCGTGGAGGAAGCATTAATAAATAAACTGTTTGCGACAAGGTTACTAATTTCATATTCATAACACGATTTCAATCTTAACTTGGCATATAAACACTTACTGCTTATACTGCCAGGAGCAAGAAGGCCGGTGTTACTGTCCGCTAGACCGATCCAGAAAGGTAAATCAAATAATATATACCTAAAGAGGAATCAAATGGAACAAATGGATGACGTTGTATAGCTAAAATTCAAATATTCTACATAGACTTCGTGGATATGCAAATTTTATTATATAGCCACATGGATCGCTGACGCAATATTCAAGTGAAGATATGAACGTAATTATTAGGATCTGAAACGCGTTTGTTTTCGAGCCAGTCTACTGCAATTTCCACCTTTTACTTCCCAACCGCGTTCTTCTAACTCCCTCGCCAATCTTACGATCCCACACCACCATCATCACTACTCGCTGAGCGCCATCAGTTCCCTCTGGAGTAGATTAAGCACAAATCCCCGCTCCTCCTCACCCTCACTATTCCCAGAACGGTGTACAAACAACAGTGGACAAGCTTCGGCTTCGTTAGACACCCTCGCCAAAGCCGTCATCCAATGAATGATTTATGAACATGGAGCTGGTCTCGGTTCGGGACGGAAGCAGCCTACTTTCAACTGCATTATAGATAAATCGATTGACACAGATTTATCTACGCGGTTGTGCCCGTTTCTCGTAATTGTTTTGGGATCAGAGTATTTAGCTCAAACGATTTTTTTCCTGGCAGTTTGTTGCCATAATTTATTACAACACATAATCATGACGGAGGGTTGGCTTCCTCTAATCTGATCCGATATCACTAATTTCTGCCCCGGGTGTAAGGGGAAAGTAGATAAAGGCGGACATTGAAGGACGGATTGTTGGAATTCTACAGCTTGCGAAGTTTCGACTTTATCAACATATTTGTACGGAAAAAGAAAAACAAAACTTTACCCATTTTAATTGATTGGCTTCATACAACAAAACCACTGAGCGTTCACCTTTACAACGTAAGCTTCGCACTATGAAGTGAACAGCAGGAAGCTGGTCTCTTTTCAGCATTATAATCACTTAATGAGGGTTTAATCGCCGAGACCTGTACTATTAATAGGGATGTGAAAAGGCACAGCGTTGAAAAAAGGAAAGTTTACAATGGCCTGCGGGGAGTTTCGTTTTCCGGCTCGTTCTCTCCCAATGGATGTGCTTTCCGTTACGCGAATTGTTAGTGCCATAATGGAGCAGCAGGGTGGCTCCGAGTGTGGCCGAGGACGACAATGTGGTGCAGCCTTATCCCTTGCCAAGTGATTCACCACAGGACGCACCGAAATGAGGGGAAATGTGCCGGCTTTACGAGTGTTGCTCACATGAGCGATTGCGATGACTTTCATCTTTAAAGTATGTGCTTGTTAAATTTTGAGCAGCAACGAGTGGCGGGTACGAATAATATAAAGTGTAATAATTTACGAAAATGTGTCGTTTGTGTCAGACGTAGTAATAAAAATATACAGAAGTAGTACCATCAATTGTGTGACACGTGGTAGCAAATTTTTCTGCACGAAAATAAATTTTGCCAAAAAAAATGTCACTCGTAACCTATAACTGTTCAGGAAATGGCTTCCATAAGGAATTGCCATTAAATTTTACAATTGTGTGTACCTTTAACTGTACTGAAAACGGCAAAATTCAAATTATAGTTCGGCTAAAACAAAAATTGCGTGATGAGAAATATTGGTCGATATTGAATTCGAAGAATTTGCCAGAGAAAAATTCAAAGAACCGCACGAGGAAATTCCAAAGCTTGTACGAATGCGCGTCCAAAGAGGGGGAGCGTTTGCCAAGTACATTCCGAAGTATTTTTCGGGAAAACCCCGGAAAATTTCCAAAGAAAGATCCAAAGGAAAATTCTTCGGAATGTCCTTTGAAAATTTCTTCGAAATTTCCTTGAGAAAATCTTCGGAATTTCCTTGGGAAATTCTTCGGAATTTCCTTGGGAAATTCTTCGGAATTTCCTTGGGAAGTTCTTCGGAATTTCCTTGGGAAGTTCTTCGGAATTTCCTTGAGAAATTCTTCGAAATTTCCTTGGGAAATTCTTCGGAATTTTCTTGGGAAATTCTTCGGAATTTTCTTTTCGGAATTTCCTTGGGAAATTCTTCGGAATTTCCTTGGGAAATTCTTCGGAATTTCCTTGGGAAATTCTTCGGAATTTCCTTGGGAAATTCTTCGGAATTTCCTTGGGAAATTCTTCGGAATTTCCTTGGGAAATTCTTCGGAATTTCCTTGAGAAATTCTTCGGAATTTCCTTGGGAAATTCTTCGAAATTTCCTTGGGTAATTCTTCGGAATTTCCTTGGGAAATTCTTCGAATTTTCTTGGGAAATTCTTCGAAATTTCCGTGGGAAATTCTTCGAAATTTCCTTGGGAAATTCTTTGGAATTTCCTCGGGAAATTCTTCGGAATTTCCTCGGGAAATTCTTCGGAATTTACTTGGAAATTGTTCGGGGTTTCCTTGGGAAATTCTTTGGAATTTCCTTGGGAAATGCTTGAGAATTTCCTCGGGAAATTCTTATTCTTTGGAACTTTCTTGGAAAATTCTTTGGAATTTCCTCGGGAAATTCTTTGGAATTTCCTCGGAAAATTCTTTGGAATTTCCTTGGAAAATTTTCCGGGATTTCCTTGGGAAATACTTAGGAATTTCCTTTTGAAATTCTTCGGAATTTCCTTGGGAAATTCTTCGGAATTCCCTTGGGAAATTCTTCGGAATTTCCTTGGGAAATTCTTAGGAATTTCTTTGGGAAATTCTTAGGAATTTCTTTGGGAAGTTCTTCGGAACTTTCTTGGGAAATTCTTCGGAATTTCCTTGGGAAATTCTTCGGAATTTCCTTGGGAAATTCTTCGGAATTTCCTTGGAAAATTCTTCGGAATTTCCTTGGGAAGTTCTTCGGAATTTCCTTGAAAAATTCTTCGGAATTTCCTTGGGAAATTCTTCGGAATTTCCTTGAGAAATTTTTCGGAATTTCCTTTGGAAATTCTTCGGAATTTCCTTTTGAAATTCTTCGGAATTTCTTTGGGAAATTCTTCGGAATTTCATTGGGAAATTCTTCGGAATTTCCCTGGGAAGTTTTTCGGAATTTCATCGAGAAATTCTTCGGAATTTCCTTGGGAAATTCTTCGGAATTTCCTTGAGAAATTATTCGGAATTTCCTTGGGAAATTCTTCGGAATTTCCTTGGAAAATTTTCCGGGATTTCCTTGGGAAATACTTAGGAATTTCCTAGGGAAAATCTTCGGAATTTCCTTGGGAAATTCTTCGGAACTTCCTTGGAAAATCCCTCGGGATTTCCTAGGCAAATTCTTCAGGATTATCTTTGGGAAATTCTACGGAATATCCTTGGGAAATTCTTTGAAATTTCCTTGGGAAATTCTTCGAAATTTCCTTGGGAAATTCTACGGAATTTCTTTGGCAATTTTTTCGGAATTTCCTTGGGAAGTTCTTCGGAATTTCCTTGGGAAATTCTTCGGAATTTCCTTGGGAAATTCTTCGGAATTTCCTTGGGAAATTCTTCGGAACTTCCTTGGAAAATTCTTCGGAATTTCCTTGGGAAATTATTCGGAATTTCCTTGGGAAGTTCTTCGGAATTTCCTCGAGAAATTCTTCGGAATTTCCTTGGGAAATTCTTCGTAATTTCCTTGAGAAATTATTCGGAATTTCCTTGGGTAATTCTTCGGAATTTCTTTGGCAAATTTTTCGGAATTTCCTTGGGAAATTCTTCGGAATTTACTAGGGAAATTCTTCGGAATTTACTTGGGAAATTCTTCGGAATTTCCTTGGGAAATTCTTCGGAATTTCCTTGGGAAATTCTTCGGAATTTCCTTGGGAAACTCTTTGGAATTTCCTTGGGAAATTCTTTGGAATTTCCTTGGGAAATTCTTTGGAATTTCCTTGAGAAATTCTTTGGAATTTCCTTGGGAAATTCTTTGGAATTTCCTTGGGAAATTCTTTGGAATTTCCTTAGGAAATTTTGGAAAATTCTTTGGAATTTCCTTGGGAAATTCTTTGGAATTTCCTTGGGAAATTCTTTGGAATTTCCTTGGGAAATTCTTTGGAATTTCCTTGGGAAATTCTTTGGAATTTCCTTGGGAAATTCTTTGGAATTTCCTTGGGAAATTCTTTGGAATTTCCTTGGGAAATTCTTTGGAATTTCCTTGGGAAATTCTTTGGAATTTCCTTGGGAAATTCTTTGGAATTTCCTTGGGAAATTCTTTGGAATTTCCTTGGGAAATTCTTCGGAATTTCCTTGGGAAATTCTTCGGAATTTCCTTGGGAAATTCTTCGGAATTTCCTCGGGAAATTCTTCGGAATTTGCTCGGGAAATTCTTCGAAATTTCCTCAAAATTCTTCGAATTTCCTTGGGAAATTCTTCGAATTTCCTTGGGAAATTCTTCGAATTTCCTTGGGAAATTCTTCGGAATTTCCTTGGGAAATTCTTCGGAATTTCCTTGGGAAATTCTTCGAATTTCCTTGGGAAATTCTTCGAATTTCCTTGAAATTCTTCGGAATTTCCTTGGTTGGATAAGTCTTAGGAATTTCCTTGGGAAATTCTTCGGAATTTCCTTGGGAAATTCTTCGGAATTTCCTTGGGAAATTCTTCGGAATTTCCTTGGGAAATTCTTCAGAATTTCCTTTTCAAATACTTCGGAATTTCCTTGGAAAATTTTTCGCAATTTCCTTTGGAAATTCTTCGGCATTCCTTGGGAAAAATCTTCGGCATTTCTTTGGGAAATTTTTCGGAATTTCCTTGGAAAATTCTTCGGAATTTCCTTGGAAAATTCTTCGGAATATCCTTGGGAAATTCTTCGAATTTCGTTGGGAAACTCTTCGAATTTCGTTGGGAAATTCTTCGGAATTTCCTTGGGAAATTCTTCGGAATTTCCTTGGGAAATTCTTCGAATTTCCTTGGGAAACTCTTCGGAATTTCCTTGGGAAATTCTTCGGAATTTCCTTGGGAAATTCTTCGGAATTTCCTTGGGAAATTCTTCGGAATTTCCTTGGGAAATTCTTCGGAATTTCCTTGGGAAATTCTTCGGAATTTCCTTGGAAAATTCTTCGGAATTTCCTTGGAAAATTCTTCGGAATTTTCTTGGAAAATTCTTCGGAATTTCCTTGGAAAATTCTTCGGAATTTCCTTGGAAAATTCTTCGGAATTTTCTTGGGAAATTTTTCGGAATTTCCTGGGGAAATTCTTGGGATTTTCTTTGGGAAATTCTTCGGAATTTACTTTGATATTCTTTGGAATTTTCTCAGCTATTCCGAATTTCTTCGGGAAGTTTTTTTGTTAATTTCGTCGGAAAATTCTTCGGAACTTCTCTTAGAGATGCTCCGGAAGATCTTAGAAAATCTACGGAATTTCCACGGAAATTTTTCGGAATTTCGGCTAGAAATTCTTCGAATTTCCTCGAAAAATTCTTCGAATTTCCTCGAGAAATTCTTCGAATTTCCTCGAGAAATACTTCGGAATTTCCTCGGGAAATTTTTCGGAATTTCCTCGGGAAGTTCTTCGGAATTTCCTCGGGAAGTTCTTCGGAATTTCCCCGGGAAATTCTTTGGAATTTCCTTGGGAAATTCTTCAGAATTTCCTTTTCAAATACTTCGGAATTTCCTTGGAAAATTTTTCGCAATTTCCTTTGGAAATTCTTCGGCATTCCTTGGGAAAAATCTTCGGCATTTCTTTGGGAAATTTTTCGGAATTTCCTTGGAAAATTCTTCGGAATTTCCTTGGAAAATTCTTCGGAATATCCTTGGGAAATTCTTCGGAATTTCGTTGGGAAACTCTTCGGAATTTCGTTGGGAAATTCTTCGGAATTTCCTTGGGAAATTCTTCGGAATTTCCTTGGGAAATTCTTCGGAATTTCCTTGGGAAATTCTTCGGAATTTCCTTGGGAAATTCTTCGAATTTCCTTGAAAATTCTTCGAATTTCCTTGAAAATTCTTCGAATTTTCTTGGAAAATTCTTCGGAATTTCCTTGAAAATTCTTCGAATTTCCTTGGAAAATTCTTCGGAATTTTCTTGGGAAATTTTTCGAATTTCCTGGGGAAATTCTTGGGATTTTCTTTGGGAAATTCTTCGGATATTCTTTGATATTCTTTGGAATTTTCTCAGCTATTCCGAATTTCTTCGGAAGTTTTTTGTTAATTTCGTCGGAAAATTCTTCGAACTTCTCTCAGAGATGCTCCGGAAGATCTTAGAAAATCTACGGAATTTCCACGGAAATTTTCGGAATTTCGGCTAGAAATTCTTCGAATTTCCTCGAAAAATTCTTCGAATTTCCTCGAGAAATTCTTCGAATTTCCTCGAGAAATACTTCGGAATTTCCTCGAAATTTTCGGAATTTCCTCAGGAAGTTCTTCGAATTTCCTCAGGAAGTTCTTCGAATTTCCCAGGAAATTCTTTGAATTCCTTGGGAAATTCTTCAGAATTTCCTTTTCAAATACTTCGAATTTCCTTGGAAAATTTTTCGCAATTTCCTTTGGAAATTCTTCGGCATTCCTTGGGAAAAATCTTCGGCATTTCTTTGGGAAATTTTTCGAATTTCCTTGAAAATTCTTCGAGATTTCTTTGGAAAATTCTTCGGAATATCCTTGGGAAATTCTTCGGAATTTCGTTGGGAAACTCTTCGGAATTTCGTTGGGAAATTCTTCGGAATTTCCTTGGGAAATTCTTCGGAATTTCCTTGGAAAATTCTTCGGAATTTCCTTGGGAAATTCTTCGGAATTTCCTTGGGAAATTCTTCGGAATTTCCTTGGGAAATTCTTCGGAATTTCCTTGGAAAATTCTTCGGAATTTCCTTGGAAAATTCTTCGGAATTTTCTTGGAAAATTCTTCGGAACTTCTCTCAGAGATGCTCCGGAAGATCTTAGAAAATCTACGGAATTTCCACGGAAATTTTTCGGAATTTCGGCTAGAAATTCTTCGAATTTCCTCGAAAAATTCTTCGAATTTCCTCGAGAAATTCTTCGAATTTCCTCGAGAAATACTTCGGAATTTCCTCGGGAAATTTTTCGGAATTTCCTCGGGAAGTTCTTCGGAATTTCCTCGGGAAGTTCTTCGGAATTTCCCCGGGAAATTCTTTGGAATTTCCTTGGGAAATTCTTCAGAATTTCCTTTTCAAATACTTCGGAATTTCCTTGGAAAATTTTTCGCAATTTCCTTTGGAAATTCTTCGGCATTCCTTGGGAAAAATCTTCGGCATTTCTTTGGGAAATTTTTCGGAATTTCCTTGGAAATTTCTTCGGAATTTCGTTGGGAAACTCTTCGGAATTTCGTTGGGAAATTCTTCGGAATTTCCTTGGGAAATTCTTCGGAATTTCCTTGGAAAATTCTTCGGAATTTCCTTGGGAAATTCTTCGGAATTTCCTTGGGAAATTTTTTGGAAATTCCTCGGGAAATTCTTCGGAATTTCCTTGGAAAATTCTTCGGAATTTCCTTGGAAAATTCTTCGGAATTTTCTTGGAAAATTCTTCGGAATTTCCTTGGAAAATTCTTCGGAATTTCCTTGGAAAATTCTTCGGAATTTTCTTGGGAAATTTTTCGGAATTTCCTGGGGAAATTCTTGGGATTTTCTTTGGGAAATTCTTCGGATATTCTTTGATATTCTTTGGAATTTTCTCAGCTATTCCGAATTTCTTCGGGAAGTTTTTTTGTTAATTTCGTCGGAAAATTCTTCGGAACTTCTCTTAGAGATGCTCCGGAAGATCTTAGAAAATCTACGGAATTTCCACGGAAATTTTTCGGAATTTCGGCTAGAAATTCTTCGAATTTCCTCGAAAAATTCTTCGAATTTCCTCGAGAAATTCTTCGAATTTCCTCGAGAAATACTTCGGAATTTCCTCGGGAAATTTTTCGGAATTTCCTCGGGAAGTTCTTCGGAATTTCCTCGGGAAGTTCTTCGGAATTTCCCCGGGAAATTCTTTGGAATTTATTTGGAAATTCTTCGGAATTTCCTCGGGAAATTCTTCGGATTTTCCTTGGGAATTTCTTCAGAATTTCCACGGGAAATTCTTCGGTATTTCAGCGGGAAATTTTCCGGACTTTCCCCGGGAAATCCTTCGGAATTTTCTCGGGGAGTTTTTCGAAATTTCCTCAAGAAATTCTTCGGAATTTGATCGGGAAATTTTTCGGAAATGCCTCGGGAAATTCTTCGGAATTTTCTCGGGATATTTTTCGGAATTTTCTCGGGTGATTCTGGGTTTTTGGGTTTTTTCTCATGAAATTCTTCGGAATTTCCCCTGAGTTTTAATCGAAGTAATGCTTCAGAATTTCGTCAGGAAATTCTGCGGAATTTATTAAATGTTTGGGATTTTCCCAAGGAAATTATTTTGATTAGGCTTATGAAAAATCTTTTTCATTTTTTCGAAAAGATGTTTAGAATTTCCTTGGAAAATTTGTAGGACATTTTTTGAAAATTCTTGGGAATATAATCGGGGAATGTTTCGAAACTTCCTCGAATAATGGTTCGGCATTTTTTCGGGAAATTTTTAGGAAGTTCCTAGAGATATTATTTAAAAACTATTGAAACTGTTTGGGAAATTATTCGAAACATTCTCGGAAAATTCTTTGAAATTTCCCCGGGAAGTTCTTCGAAATTTCTTTGGGAAAATTTTCGGAATTTTCTCTTGAAATTCTTCGGAATTTCATGATTAAATGTTGTGCGTTGCTTTCGTTTTGAATGGTGCGCCCTTGGAAACGCTAGTGCATTTCTTTTTGGACTCCGGGAGGCTTGTCCTTAAATATAAATGAGATTACTGAGGTCGGTAATTTTTTTTCTGATATGTTGTACAGCTGAACAGCTCGATAAAAAACATAAATAAACGTTACGCGAGATTAATTGAATTGAATTGATTAGAACAATTTTTATGAAAAGTTGGGAATAGGTATAGTCTAGTTGGGTTATGAAAATTTAAATTAATGCTGGAATTATTGGTAAATTGTCAATCTTTTACCAAAAGGTTCGGTATTGCAAAATGTACCGAACACCAGAGGCCTGGTTCTGTGTGTGCTTTGTTATGAGAAACAAAGCTGCGTATGTGGCTATGCAAGTTCCAAAGCAAATAAACCTTCATGTTGGATCAAATGTGCGAACTCTTTTTTTATTTACAACAAAGACAATGTGTCGAAAATTCCAATGTGTTAAGTGCTGACACGTTCCCAATCAAAAGCCGTTTATTTCACTGTCCCCTTGGCAATGAAATTAACGACTTAGAGACGGTTCAGATTTTCAATCTGCACGCTCGTAAAACCGTCCGTTGGAAAACATTTCTCCGGACGGCTGTCCCAGGGGACGATAGCTGTGCTAAAAAAGCTGCCCGAGGAGTAAGTTGATTTTCCTAATAGCACACTCATAATTCACATCTCTCTGTCCCCGGCTGTTGATGTTTAGTGCAGTCATATTGCTTGACGTTTCCGCTTGGCTTGTGCCACTTGCCCTAGATGGATGTTGTGACTGTTATAAACACGTTCACGTCTCCAGTTCAAATGGGAATCCACAGAGGGATAATTGGTTTCAAAATTTGACAAGCGGATGGGCAGTTAATTTTCGATGTTTTTTTTCTTTTCTTTCCTGGGAAAAAGTGCAAATATTTTAATATTTTCCTGGAAAGAACCAGACTTGTAAATTTGTTTCCCAAATTATGTCATAAAGATTCAAAATGTTAACTGTTATAATATCAAAGTTCTAAATAAAACAATTTTATTATGCTTGTTTATTAGAATGTTTGTGAAATGAAAAGCCACTTTAAAGCGTTTGCTCGCGATTTCGATTCAAAATGTTGATGCTTCACTTGACACACTTGATATCATGAGTACTGCATGGCATGTGATGTTGTAGGAATAACAGCAAAAAAAATTATGACTGTTTAGAAAGGACGTCCGCCAAGCGTGCAAAACCATACACACAGCGCCGACGACGGAAAGACGCAGATACCCGCACCAGGGTAGTAAAGGGATTTCGCGTGATGAGAGTTTGCTTTATGACCCAAACCGGGCCCGTGCCGTGAGATGTCAAAATGCGGAAACGAGCGTTGCCATTCCCAGCTTTGCACTGCATGCAACCGTCCCCCCCTTGGTAATGATTGTGTGCCGCCGCACGGCCACATGCCTCTGGCTCGCTGTTCTCTGTTGGATAAAGCATGCGAATCCCATAGATGTCGGTCGTAAAGATGGACTGAATTGATGCGCTTTGGCAGTCGGCCCTAATTGTTTTGATTGAGGATAATGGAAAATGTAATTGAATTCCAGCGGGTGCATCTTGGGAAATGTTTTTAATGGCGGTGGCGACAATGCGTGCGTGAACTCGGTTCGATAAACTCGTGGTCTTGAATGGAAATTAGAATTATTTATTGGAGTGTTTATAGGGAAAGCTTACTCTATCGAGATGGACAAAGTTTCAAAGTTGGGAGAATTGAACACCTGAAATAATTGCGTTGTGCACAGCCTTGTTTGCAGTTATGTCACAATAATTATTGTAACAATGAGAAACAAATTAATGATCAAAGAAATAAATCTGATAGGTTACTTGTAAGAGCTGGTGTTCCCCAAGGCAGCATGCATACTGGGACCCATATTAGTTAACATTTTCACTTCTGCCTTCTGTTTTACCTGTGTCAAAAATCATTGTTTGCAGATGACACGGGCTTTTCAGCCAAAGGGGGAAGCCTTCTCTCATTTGTAATAGATTGCAGAAAAGTCTGGATACTTTTTCCACTTACCGTCGTTGGGGGTGACAATGGGTCACTGTTTCAACTATTTAGAATGCTTGTAGGATAGATTGAATGTACCTGAGGGCGATAAGACTAAAATATAAAAGACCTTTTTGAACGATTTTGCTATCCGACCACCAGACTGCCGGTGAGAGCCATGATGACTCAGACACATTGTCATCCCGACGACGGTACCAAAACTCAGCTTATAATTTTCTCACATAGGCCAAGAGCTTCTTATTTGAAACCTTCTAGCAGACATATTGTCACTATGAATGGGGTTTCAATTAACCGGTCTAGCAAAGCCAAATATTTGGGACTTATGCTAGATTCAAAAATTACATTGGTGGCAATCAAGCCAAATGTTACAAATATAGAATGTTGCCTGATGTGCCAATATGTACCTCAGAGAACTCTCTCTAACTCGATTTTCTGTAACTCGATATTTTCTCTTACTCGATGAAATTCAAAGTCCCTTGAATTGTGCATACTGCGTTACCTCCGTAAGTCGATATGTCCCTTACTCGATATTCTCTAAGTCGAAGTAGAAGTAGAAAATATAAGTGAAAGTTTGAGAAGTGAGAAGTGAAAAGTTAGAAGTGAAAGGTAAAAAATGAGAATAGAAAAGTGAGAAATAGGAAATGAGAAATGAAAAGTGTAAAGTGAGAAATGAGAAGTGAAAAGTGATAAAGGAGAAATGAGGAGCGAGAAGTGCGATGTGAATGATAAGAAGTGCACAGTGAGTATTGAGAAGTAGGAAGTAAAAAGTGGGAACTGAGAAGTAAAAGGACCAAGTAGTGAGAAGTGAAACGTGAGGTGAAAATTTGAATTTTTTAACTTTATCTTTATTCCTTCTCATCATTCCTCCTCCTTCTTTCCTGCATTCCTTGAGAAGTTGGAAGTGAAAAGTTCAAGTTCTTATACAGGGAGAGTTCACTGTATAAGATAAAACGCTCTTAAGACACGATTAAAGCCACTGTGCGCCGACAGAAAACACCCCTCGGGCCTCAATTTCATAGCATAAATCAATCAGTCAATCAATCAGTTTTTCCATTTTCCGCTACTAAAAGAAGGAACTCTTTTTGACTTTTATGTTCTCCATGTGGGTTCAATAACGCTAGGAAATTAAATTTATGTACCTCGGGAAAATCCGTTCTTCATCTCGATTTGCACTCGTATTCATGACGATGCATAGAGAAACGGAAGAAGGTGAAATCATCTTCAAGAAAAAGAAATATCATAACGTTTGAATTCCAGTTCCGATCAAGACGCGTTCACTCGACAACAAGATTTGGAGCTTTTTAAATTTTTATAGTTCGGAGTTCCTTATTTCAGCAAAAACTGAGCTTTCATGGAAGAATTTGGAATATGATTCAATGGTTTGCTAGTCTAGAGACAGTGGGTTGGATATAAAAACAATACCGTTGGTTGTTTGTAATAGCCAAAAGTCAAGCATTTTCCATCCTGTAAATATTGATAAAGTTATGGCAAAACTTCAGAGTAGCCTAGTTTAGAGTCATGCTTTCGCGAGCATTGTATTTGTTCCACAAAAAAATCTCTGATGATTTAACCTTACTGTGAAAAAAATCCCTACCCTTCTCTGGCATTAGAAGTCGCATTTGAAGCGCACTAAAATCACTCTATTCGGTTGATTGAGAGTCTTTCTTTGAGCCCGCAATTCTGATACATCGAAGGAGCAAGTAGAAAACACTTTCTATACGTAGAAGCATTGTCTAATATGATTCGTAGCTCAATGTTCCAACCTTAAAGTTTAGATGCAGAGTCTTGAGAGAGAGAATGAAAGATAATAGCAACTCCAAAATAACTTCAGACTATATGGTTTGAAATCAAAGATGTTCAAATTAATAAATGCATCATGGAAAAAAAATTTCGTTCTCCATACATCGCATCGCCTTGATCAAAACTACCAAACCACGGTTACGAAAGTTATGCATTTCAAAGGATACTATTATAAAGGAAACAAACTATACTTTCAAGCACGCCATTGGAGAACAATAAGGATACGTAGCGTTTGGTCCAATAGGGGAAGGGGGGGCAATATGCCCTAGCTAAGCAAACACTGCTCTATTGTCTTATTTGTAACGCTATTCATGGGTATTTTTACATTATGCATCAGTTAAACAAGTTAGCTAGTTGATGCCATTCAAAAATTGTCAAAAATCTCAATCATATTGATAATATTCACATTTCAAAAAAGTGGTGATATTTTGTTGCCGGAAAACTCATGAGGCAAAACGCTTTTTAGCTGGCAGCTCCTAGGGAACAAAGTACCACGCGTCGGCGAATCAGCATTCTAGTATGGATAGTCCGTGGAGACGCAAGTACTTTGTAGGTTATTGCCACAAGGGCGTTTTGCCTCGCCAAAATGTTAGATGTTTCTTCAAAATGTGGAAATTTTCGGTTTTTCCGACCTTCCCAGGCACTATTTTGAAACTTTCTTCGCCTATCCTATATAATTTTAGATCTAGTTTTGTTACGGACATATTAATGACGTTAAATATGAGGGAAACCACAAAAGGCGTTTTGCATCGGGAGGGCGTTTTGGGGCCTCTTCCCCTACAATCTTCATCGATGGCTTATTAACCCCTATTGAAAAAGGTGATGGTGCATATGTCAGTGGCTGGTGGCAATACTCGTTATATTCGCATCTTTGACTTGCCAGTCATCTTCGTTCTGATATGCCTACGACAAGAATTGATTCGGATTCAAGCGAATATTTTCCTGAATGAGTTTGGTATGGCGTTGGTATAGACATCGATACTTGTTTCTGGGTCTAGTGCTTCGTTGTTGAATAATTGGATTTGGAGAAGTTCCAGATTTATATTGGAAAATCGATACGCTAAGTTTGTTCCGTGATGCGGTTTATGGCAAAAACACGTCCGGGGTGTGATCCCCGTCGTGGGTTTGATAAACGGTTATGTTATAGTTGTAGTTCTTTGACTTCGCCGCATGAGAACGTCGGATGGAGCTTGTTGTTTATTGTTTATTGTTTATTGTTTATTGTTTATTGTTTATTGTTTATTGTTTATTGTTTATTGTTTATTGTTTATTGTTTATTGTTTATTGTTTATTGTTTATTGTTTATTGTTTATTGTTTATTGTTTATTGTTTATTGTTTATTGTTTATTGTTTATTGTTTATTGTTTATTGTTTATTGTTTATTGTTTATTGTTTATTGTTTATTGTTTATTGTTTATTGTTTATTGTTTATTGTTTATTGTTTATTGTTTATTGTTTATTGTTTATTGTTTATTGTTTATTGTTTATTGTTTATTGTTTATTGTTTATTGTTTATTGTTTATTGTTTATTGTTTATTGTTTATTGTTTATTGTTTATTGTTTATTGTTTATTGTTTATTGTTTATTGTTTATTGTTTATTGTTTATTGTTTATTGTTTATTGTTTATTGTTTATTGTTTATTGTTTATTGTTTATTGTTTATTGTTTATTGTTTATTGTTTATTGTTTATTGTTTATTGTTTATTCACTTTCATTTATTTAGTTAACATCTAAACAGATAACACTGAATCAACAATTTGACGCCACAATGCACGGTTCGAGGCCGCATCTCTCCATCCTCGGATACGCCCCACGCTCGCCAAGTCGTTCTGCACCTGGTCTGCCCATCTCGCTCGCTGCGCTCCACGCCGTCTCGTACCTGCCGGATCGGAAGCGAACACCATCTTTGCAGGGTTGCTGTCCGGCATTCTTGCAACATGTCCTGCCCATCGTACCCTTCCGGCTTTAGCCACCTTCTGGATACTGGGTTCGCCGTAGAGTTGGGCGAGCTCATGGTTCATTCTTCGCCGCCACACACCGTCTTCTTGCACACCGCCAAAGATGGTCCTAAGCACCCGTCTCTCGAATACTCCGAGTGCTTGCAAGTCCTCCTCGAGCATTGTCCATGTTTCATGTCCGTAGAGGACTACCGGTCTTATTAACGTCTTGTACATGACACATTTGGTGCGGTGGCGAATCTTTTTCGACCGCAGTTTCTTCTGGAGCCCGTAGTAGGCCCGACTTCCACAGATGATGCGCCTTCGTATTTCACGACTAACGTTGTTGTCAGCCGTTAGCAAGGATCCGAGGTAGACGAATTCCTCGACCACCTCGAAGGTATCCCCGTCTATCGTAACACTGCTTCCCAGGCGGGCCCTGTCGCGCTCGGTTCCGCCCACAAGCATGTACTTTGTCTTTGACGCATTCACCACCAGTCCAACTTTTGTTGCTTCACGTTTCAGGCGGGTGTACAGTTCTGCCACCTTTGCAAATGTTCGGCCGACAATGTCCATGTCATCCGCGAAGCAAATAAATTGACTGGATCTGTTGAAAATCGTACCCCGGCTGTTACACCCGGCTCTCCGCATGACACCTTCTAGCGCAATGTTGAACAACAGGCACGAAAGTCCATCACCTTGTCTTAGTCCCCGGCGCGATTCGAACGAACTGGAGTGTTCGCCCGAAATCTTCACACAGTTTTGCACACCATCCACCGTTGCTTTGATCAGTCTGGTAAGCTTCCCAGGAAGCTGTTCTCGTCCATAATTTTCCATAGCTCTACGCGGTCTATACTGTCGTATGCCGCCTTGAAATCAACGAACAGATGGTGCGTTGGGACCTGGTATTCACGGCATTTTTGAAGGATTTGCCGTACAGTAAAGATCTGGTCCGTTGTCGAGCGGCCTTCAACGAAGCCGGCTTGATAACTTCCCACGAACTCGTTCACTAATGGTGACAGACGACGGAAGATGATCTGGGATATCACTTTGTAGGCGGCATTAAGGATGGTGATCGCTCGAAAGTTCTCACACTCCAGTTTGTCGCCTTTCTTGTAGATGGGGCATATAACCCCTTCCTTCCACTCCTCCGGTAGCTGTTCGGTTTCCCAGATTCTGACTATCAGTTTGTGCAGGCAAGTGGCCAGCTTTTCCGGGCCCATCTTGATGAGCTCAGCTCCGATACCATCCTTACCAGCTGATTTATTGGTCTTTAGCTGTTGAATGGCATCCTTAACTTCCCTCAAGGTGGGGCTGGTTGGCTTCCATCGTCCGCTGAACTGACGTAGTCATCTCCTCCGCTGCCTTGACTTTCACTGCCTGTACTCTCAGCGCCATTCAGATGTTCCTCGTAGTGCTGCTTCCACCTTTCGATCACCACACGTTCGTCCGTCAAGATGCTCCCATCCTTATCCCGGCACATTTCGGCTCGCGGCACGAAGCCTTTGCGGGATGCGTTGAGCTTCTGATAGAACTTGCGTGTATCTTGAGAACAGCACAGCTGTTCCATCTCCTCGCACTCCGCTTCTTCCAGGCGGCGTTTCTTCTCCTGAAAAGGCGGGTCTGCTGTCTCCGCTTCCGTCTATAACGTTCCACGTTCTGCCGGGTACCTTGCTGCAGCGCAACCGCCCGCGCTGCGTCCTTCTCCTCCAGAATCTGTCTGCACTCTTCGTCGAACCAATCGTTCCGTCGACTTCGACCCATATACCCGACGTTGTTCTCCGCTGCGTCGTTAATGGCTGCTTTAACTGTACTCCAGCAGTCCTCAAGAGGGGCCCCATCGAGCTCACCCTCTTCCGGCAACGCTGCCTCGAGATGCTGCGCGTATGCAGTGGCGACATCAGGTTGCTTCAGTCGCTCTAGGTCGTACCGCGGCGGTCGTCGGTACCGAACATTGTTGATGACGGATAGTTTTGGGCGCAGTTTAACCATCACCAGATAGTGGTCAGAGTCGATGTTAGCGCCACGATATGTCCTGACGTCGATAATGTCGGAGAAGTGCCGTCCATCAATCAGAACGTGGTCGATTTGTGATTCTGTCTGCAGTGGTGATCTCCAGGTGTACCGATACGGGAGGCTGTGTTGGAAGTAGGTGCTACGAATGGCCATATTCTTGGAGGCGGCGAAATCAATTAGTCGTAGGCCGTTTTCGTTCGTCAGCCGGTGAGCGCTGAACTTTCCAATAGTCGGTCTAAACTCCTCCTCTTGGCCAACCTGAGCGTTCAAATCTCCTATGATGATTTTGACGTCGTGTCTTGGGCAGCTGTCGTACTCACGTTCCAGCTGCGCGTAGAATGCGTCCTTATCATCATCAGTGCTTCCGGAGTGTGGGCTATGGACGTTGATTATGCTGAAGTTGAAGAACCGGCCTTTGATCCTCAACCTGCACATTCTTTCATTGATCGGCCACCACCCGATCACGCGCCTTTGCATATCGCCCATCACTATGAAAGCTGTTCCCAGCTCGTGTGTGTTGCCGCAGCTCTGGTAGATGGTATGATTACCTCTAAACGTTCGCACCATTGATCCCTTCCAACAAACCTCCTGCAGCGCTACGATGCCGAATCCACGGTCCTTGAGCACATCGGCGAGTATGCGTGTGCTCCCGATGAAGTTGAGAGATTTGCAGTTCCACGAACCGAGTTTCCAATCGCTAGTCCCTTTTCGTCGCAGTGGTCTTCGCCGATGGTTCCGGTCCGTACTCTCTTGTTGATTGTTCGTTGCTTATGATTTTTTAAAGGCTGGCTTGCAGGGCCTGACACCAACCCCCCTAAATTTCCGGAGGACCATTCCTCCTTATTTCCGGTGGACCATGGTGCACAGTTTCACTTAGAGTCCCTCGCTGGCACTCGGACGATGATCAGCCGCCCCTAACATGGAGAACAGACGCTGTTGTGAGCCGATCCTGACATGGAGAACAGACGCTCAATAAGATTTGCACCTCCGGAAGGAGCAAACCCCCTTCCCTGTCAGCATACGACCATAGTTCCCACCGGGGTTGGTTACCCGATCTTCCCTAAGGTTGCTCGTATCCCGGCCAGCACCGCGGGGAGGTAGGGATAGGAGTTGCTGGGTAAGAGGCTAAGGACCGCGAGATGGGGTCTATTTTATTCCTTCAGGTACGCGAAGTACCAATGGTACGCTTTACCCAGCATTTGCCGTGCCTGTTTGTTTATTGTTTATTGTTTATTGTTTATTGTTTATTGTTTATTGTTTATTGTTTATTGTTTATTGTTTATTGTTTATTGTTTATTGTTTATTGTTTATTGTTTATTGTTTATTGTTTATTGTTTATTGTTTATTGTTTATTGTTTATTGTTTATTGTTTATTGTTTATTGTTTATTGTTTATTGTTTATTGTTTATTGTTTATTGTTTATTGTTTATTGTTTATTGTTTATTGTTTATTGTTTATTGTTTATTGTTTATTGTTTATTGTTTATTGTTTATTGTTTATTGTTTATTGTTTATTGTTTATTGTTTATTGTTTATTGTTTATTGTTTATTGTTTATTGTTTATTGTTTATTGTTTATTGTTTATTGTTTATTGTTTATTGTTTATTGTTTATTGTTTATTGTTTATTGTTTATTGTTTATTGTTTATTGTTTATTATTTATTGTTTATTGTTTATTGTTTATTGTTTATTGTTTATTGTTTATTGTTTATTGTTTATTGTTTATTGTTTATTATTTATTGCTTATTGTTTATTGTTTATTATTTATTGTTTATTGTTTATTGTTTATTATTTATTGTTTATTATTTTATTGTTTATTGTTTATTGTTTATTGTTTATTGTTTATTGTTTATTTATTGTTTATTATTTATTGTTTATTGTTTATTGTTTATTATTTATTGTTTATTGTTTATTGTTTATTATTTATTATTTATTGTTTATTGTTTATTGTTTATTGTTTATTGTTTATTGTTTATTGTTTATTGTTTATTGTTTATTGTTTATTGTTTATTGTTTATTGCTTATTGTTTATTGTTTATTATTTATTATTTATTATTTATTGTTTATTGTTTATTGTTTATTGTTTATTGTTTATTGTTTATTGTTTATTGTTTATTGTTTATTGTTTATTGTTTATTGTTTTTTGTTTATTGTTTATTATTGTTTATTGTTTATTGTTTATTGTTTATTGTTTATTGTTTATTGTTTATTGTTTATTGTTTATTGTTTATTGTTTATTGTTTATTGTTTATTGTTTATTGTTTATTGTTTATTGTTTATTGTTTATTGTTTATTGTTTATTGTTTATTGTTTATTGTTTATTGTTTATTGTTTATTGTTTATTGTTTATTGTTTATTGTTTATTGTTTAATGTTTATTGTTTATTGTTTATTGTTTATAACATCCCGTTTTACACAGCATTTCTACACGGAGAAGAGTCATCTAGCCTAATGTTATTTGACCAAAAATTCCATTTGGTCTAAAGGTACATACTGCCGAAAACGTCTTTTAGCCAAAAAGTTCCTAAGGTTGAAAAATCTGATCGCCGAAAATGCTGTTTGATCGAAATGGCAGAAAGGGCCATGTAGCCGAAATAGTTATTTGACCGAGTTTGTCGTTCGGCTTTTACCCGAGTCATTTGGCAGAAAATGCCGTTTGGCCGAAATGGTTGTTTTACAGAAAGGATATTTTCGGGCAAAATGTTTCTTTCTACTAAATGAACATTTCCACCAAACGGCATTTTCCGCCAAATGATCTATTCTTACTTACTTACTTATGGATCCTGTACACCTCCGGTGGTGCAAAGGGCCGACTTGAAAGATCTCCATCCTGAGCGTTGCCCGGCTATCGCTTTAACCTGTTGTCAGGTTAGATTTCGGTCGACTTCTTTTATTTCTTTATTGAGGCTTCGCCGCTATGAGCCTCTGGGTCTGCCTCTGCTGCGATGTCCCGCTGGGTTCCAGTCTGATGCTTGTTTCGTTTCCGCCCCTATGTAGAGTGTGGCCGACTCAGCCCCACTTCCGATCCCGAAATTCTGTTGCTATCGGCCTCTGGTGACAACGACGATGGAGCTCGTTGTTTGAGATCCAGTTGTGAGGCCACCAGGCCCGAATTATATACCGCAGGCATCTGTTAATGAACACCTGCAGCCGTTGAGTGTTCTCCACTGATACACACCATGTTTCGCTAGCGTATAACAGCACAGATTTCACGTTAGAGTTGAAAATTCGTATTTTGGTGCGTTCACTTATCTGCCTGTTTCTCCAGATATTTCTTAAACTCGCAAAGGCAGCCCTTGCTTTATTGATCCGCGCGCCTATGTCGATCTTGGTACCGCTGTCTGACGCCATTTGGCTACCAAGATATTGGAAGCTTTCAACATTCTCTACTGGTTGCCCGGCTACTGTGAAACTGGAAGGAGTCACCGTGTTTACATCCAACAATTTGGTCTTGTTGACGTTGATGACTAAACCTGCCAAGGAGGAGCGCTCGGCAAGGTCGTTGAGCTTACGCATATCAGAGCGCCGTTGCGCGAGGAGTGCAACGTCATCTGCCAATTCGAAGTCGTTTAGGTGCTCCATGGTTATAGGCTGCCATAACAGCCCGCGGTTTGGTTCGCGGTCAATCGCATCTACCAGAATCTCATCGATTACGATGAGGAACAGTAACGGTGATAGAATACATCCTTGCCTCACACCAGCTACGACCCGGATAGGGTCGGACAAGACCCAATTGTGCAGCACTCTACACGAGAAGGCCTCGTACTGTGCCTCGATGAGGCCGATGATTTTCTCAGGAACTCCCTTGCGTCTCAGGGCGCCCCACATATTCTCGTGATTGAGACGGTCGAAAGCTTTTTCGTAGTCAATGAATACCAAGTAAAGGGACTCTTGGAATTCGTTGACCTGCTCCAGAATGATGCGGAGCGTGACAATATGGTCCACACAGGATCTTCCGGCACGGAATCCGGCTTGCTGCCGCCGGAGAGTCGCATCGATCTTCTCCTGAATCCGGGCTAGGATAATTTTGCACAGAACTTTGAGAACGGTACACAGCAGCATAATGCCTCGCCAGTTATCGCATACAGTCAGGTCACCCTTTTTGGGCAGCTTCACTAAGATACCTTGCATCCAGTCGACCGGGAAAGTTGCGGTGTCCCAGATATTACGAAATAAACGATGCAGTAGTTGAGCGGATGTCATGGGGTCAGCTTTGAGCATCTCGGCTGATATGCGGTCGACCCCTGGGGCTTTATTCGATTTCATGCTTTGGATGGCTGTTTGAATCTCTAGCAGTGATGGAGCTTCGGTATTGACGCGTGTTATACGTCGGATCCTAGGCAGGTCATGCCGAGGTGGTGATGGCCTGGCTGGCACTTGAAAAAGTTGTTCGAAGTGCTCGAACCAGCGTTTCAGCTGGTCAGTTGGGTCCTTCAATAACTGATCATTCGCGTCTTTCACAGGCATCGTTGCATTCATCTTCGCCCCGCTTAAGCGTCGTGAGATATCGTAGAGGAGGCGAATGTCCCTGGTTGCGGCGGCTCTCTCTCCTTCGTTGGCCAGAGAGTCTGCCCACGCTCGCTTGTCCCGTTGACATGAGCGTTTTACTTCCTTCTCAAGAGCCGCGTATCGTTGACGGGCTAAGACTTTGGCTCCTCTGGTTTTCGATCGCTCTATCGCGGCTTCGGCTTCTCTTCGCTCCTCTATCTTTCTCCAGGTCTCATCGGTGATCCATTGTTTTTTTCTGGGTGTGTAGTTCGCCCAGATTGTTATCGCTGGTGGTGATGAAGGCATTCTTGATGGTGGTCCATTGGTCTTCCACGCTGTCACCTTCCGGAATATCTGCAGCACGCGTCTCCAGTTCTTCAACGAAGGACCGTTTCACCGTGGCATCTTCCAGTCGGCGTGTGTTGAATCGTCGTCCAACTCTTTCCTCCTGCCGACGAATCCGCGCAATGCGCAGGCGTATTTCGCCGATGAGGAGGTGATGATCGGACGCGATATCGGCACTACGTTTATTCCGTACATCAAGAAGGCTCCGTTTCCATTTTCGGCTTATGCAGATGTGGTCGATTTGATTTTCTGTAAAGCCGTCACGGGAGACCCAAGTGACCTTGTGAACCGGTCGATGAGGGAAGAGCGATCCCCCGATCACCATGTCGTAGTTACCACAAAATTCTGCGAACAGCTCTCCGTTTTCGCTCATTTCTCCGAGACCATGGCGTACAATAATGCGCTCATGGTTCGAGTTGTTGGATCCGCTCTTCGCATTGAAGTTGCCCGAACAGATCTTGATATCACCATCACGGAATTCTATCTACGACGGCATTGAGTAGACTGTAGAAGTTATCTTTGTCTTGCAGATCGGCAGCATCGGTTGGCGCATAACATTGGATTATAGTAAGGTTCCGATCTGACAACGATTATCCTTTCACTTATAGGTTCCCACTTCATTAGCGCAGAGTGTGCCTGAGCGCTTAGAAGGAAGCCAGCTCCGCGATGCCGGGGAGCGTGTTCACCTCGTAAACCAGAGTATAGCAGAACTTGTCCCGACGTCGTTCTGTGTTCTCCAAAGTTTGGACAGCGGACTTCACTCAGTCCCAGGATCTCAAGCTTCATGCGGCGTGCCTCATTGGCAAGTTGTGCCACTTTACCCTGCTGGGCTAGGGTGAAAACGTTCCATGCTCCTATTCGTGTCCGTTGTTTCGCGCTAAGAGTCGTCGCCGTAAAATCAGTCCGTATTCGTTCATTATCGGATTCTCGAACAAATTGATGTTTCGGGAACAGTAGGTTGTTGGCCCAAGGTTCCCTATCCACCGGGATGGGGCTGCCATCTTGAGTATAGCTTCCGGGGAATAGCATTTCATACTCAGCCGCTGGATGCCAGAACAGACGCTGTTGGAGCCGTGCCTACTTGGTGGACAGACGCTCGATCAGTCGGGTCAAATTTGTTTAAAGTCCCACCCAACACCAGGACTAGGCTAGTGCGCTTTGAGCGGCACACGGTCGCTTTGATAGGGCCTGCTTGGGGACACATGCAGCTTTTTATAGAAGTTCAACAGAGCCCACTGTCGAACTCCACCGCATCCTAGGCAGACCCCACAGGACGCACCCTCTCACTCTAGCTGATGTCAGAAGGACAACAGTGCCCAGGCTGCACTACCAGCTAAGTACGCAACCCTTAGCTGGCGGTGATAGATTTAGTTCGGAAAATATATTGGAGGGTAACTGCCCCTTCGGTGGGCTTTGATCCCACGACCCCAGTTCGCATGACAGGTGCTTTCCCTACTAAGCTACGAAGGACCTCCGTCGTCCACCGCACCTTAGCGGGTACTGATGAAACAAAATGTATTGTTGCTGATGAAGCAAGTGTGTAGGAGCCGGACAATACTAAATACTCATCCTACTTGGTTGGCATGTGTACAAAAATACATTTGAGAGAGTTAGTTCTGAAAATGTATTGCGAGAGATCGGCTGGTACCTGGTGCTGGGAATTTGGTTTCATCAGTACCCGCTAAGCTGCGGTGGACGACGGAGGTCCTTCGTAGCTTAGTAGGGAAAGCACCTGCCATGCGAACTGGGGTCGAGGGATCAAAGCCCACCGAAGGGGCGGTTACCCTCCAATACCTTTTCCGAACTAAATCTATCACATGTTGTACATATGCATAATCAAGTTTCAGACATAGAAATTTTTAGCCATATGACTTGTTAAGACGAACGACTCTTCGGTCAAATTAGCAGTTCGACCGAATGTCCTTTATGGCTGTCGCTTTCGGTCAAATTGACATTTTCGCCTTAATAGCTGTTTCGGACCTTGATTCGAAAATTCCCGAGAGTTTCCCGTGAAAATCGCTTACAGTTTCCCTCGGAAATTCCAAAGAATTTTCTGTGCGACTTCTGAAGATTACACAACAAAAATTTTGAGGAACCTACCGTAGATATTTTGAACAATTCCCTGTACAAATTTCTCGTGAAAATTCTGAAGAATTGCTTATGTAGTCTCGAAGAATTTCCCGCGGCAGTTTTCATTGGATTCTCCAAATAATTCTCGGAACTTCATAGTAGTTCTCGAGGAAAACCCGAAAACAGTTTCCAATCAAAACATAGTATGGACTTGATTGATATAAGAGATAAAAGATACAAACAATATCAAAAACATGCACCGAAATATCAATTCCCAAGTAGCAGATTTCTATCAGCAACTTGTTTGTGACCAGATTCGTTCACATATTAGTCACGCCAACTGACGTGGAAGATGTGTGTTCTTCGGGTTGTATATCAAAATATGCTAATAGCACATGATATTGATCACTTCTTACAAATAATATAACCTTCTCTTCATGATATTTTAGTGCAAAATTTTGATATTGCCGTCTGATCTTCAATTTATCATACCAATCGTGTCTTGCATTTTGATTTCTTATCAAGATTTGATATTATTGAGTTATTTTCGTCTGCTCGGGATGTTTCAAATTTATCTTGAAGTAAGCACAATGCACTTTTGTCAAGTCAATTAAATGTTAAATAATGAATTCAAAGTAGTTAAACAAAAAAAATCACCATTCGCTGACCCAGCGTAGGTGGAAATCAATACTTTCTGTTATTTTCATTGTGCAACTAAGCTCATGTGAATTTCAAGAATTTCAATTGAACTGCATTCTGATATATACAGGATTTTCAGTAAGAAAAATCAACTCAATTCACTTTGTGCTGACAATTCCTTTCTAGTGTGTCAATCAAATCAAATACATATGAAAGGGAGAAATTTATGTTAGTCAATGTTTAGAATATATTCTTTCGTTACATTCTTTACCAACCTTGTTCATTTTGAAATTCAGTTTAAGTATGTCAATGACGTATTATTCTAGCGAAACATAACTCTAAAGCACTATTTTTGAACTAATGCATTCTCTACCAAAGAAATATATGCGCCAAAACAGTCCATATAAAGTTTACAAGCATCCTTTTTAAAGTGATCTTACAGCTTTTCTCATCAACTTGTTGTACGAGTAACGCAAAAATATAAACTGGAATGCGACCTTGTCAGTGGCTTTTGCGGAGCTGCCGCAGCAACCTGGCACATCAGACATTCTATATTTTCCCCACATTCTTTTTTATTCTCCTGCAGTAGTCCGCCTTTGCTTCTCGTGAGTAGTGGTCATAAATAGCGGCCACCAGGGGGATGTGCCTCAAAAGGCTTCCCGGGAGCAAACAACTTTTGGGATCGACTCCACGTATTCATCATAAGTCAGCATGATTTTGCAACGCCTAGCACTTGAAGTCTTATAACTAACAACATGTTTGATGTAAACTTCTGTCTATTTTAAAACGCCTCCGAGGTACTGATTTAATGTACTATGCGCTTCCATGTTTATTTTGATTCCAGATTAAATAACTACTTCAGCACCAGATGGTTGAATTCTATGAGTTTTCCCATACCATAATTTTCCTAGTCAGCGCCTATCACCCCTTTTCCCAGCTAGTATTGGCATGTTGGCTTACGTAACTGCGAAGCCGCAGCAGTTTTCCCCGGGAGTTCAAATGGAGCGTGCAGTTTAGAGTTTTTCTACTTGTTCGTGTTTCACGTTCATATTCCCATTTCGATTCGATAAAATGGAGCTTTTATTGACTGTTGGAACAACACAATGCAGAACGGAAATCGGAGAAAGACTTGCATGGGATGTTAGCTTTCCTTGGAGTGCAATACAATTAGATTGTAAGTGCAGGAAAGCATTTGAACAAATTGATGTTATCAAACCATGTTAACAAGATAAAGTAAGTTCTAATTATATTGTGTATGTTTTGATTAGAAAGAGCAACATAAGTATTGAAAATTGCACAGCTTTGATCACATCACTTCAATTGTCAATTTGTTTACCTAGTAGAAGCTTAAAAATATTTCAGACCTGGTAAGAACATTTGTGTTGTGAGGAGAGTATTGATGGTAAATAAACAATCCAAGAATCTCAATTGAATAATATGTACATGAGATTTCATAACTTTGCGTCTGACACGAATGCACCTTTCTGGTGTAAAATGTCATTAATAAATAAATAAATAATAATAACTTTGCGTGTGAAGTTCGTGATTAGAAAGACGCTAATAGAGTAAATTTCAAATTTGACGTGAACAATTCTACGATTGATTGGAACAGAATGCTCAGAATGATAGCTCCGTTAGAGCATGGCGAGAATGAAGATTATCATCTAGACATAGATTTGAAAGCGGGCAATATTGAATTTGTGATAACAGTTCTCGCTTAACTTTTCAAAATGCCCAATTAACTTTTTTTTCATGAAATTATTTGAATATTGCAATCAACAGACCAATATGAAAGCTTTTGATTGCAGTACTCAAATTTATAAAAATAAATGTTACTTTGGTCCATTCTAAAAGTTAAGCGAGAATTTATCACACATATTCAAGATGAAAAGAAAGAAAGAAATGGTCGCACGATTTGCTTGTATACTGTTGCGTGCTAAAAAATGTACCAAATAAGCTGTCCAAGTGTTCAGTGACGTAATCATGAATGTAAATGCTTTTCTGTTTCAGTAACTTCTGTTACTTTACGCTAAATGCAGGCTTATACTTAGCAGCATTAGAGAAATTATTATTGAAGAGTGATTTATTAGAATTCTCGTGTTTACGTAATTGATTTATAAGACATAACATTTATTGATATTGAACGTTTTCCATACAAATGTCGGTAATTGACGTAAATGTGTTATTTCTCCATGCATAAAAATCAAAATGCCTCTGGTATCAAACTTTGACTTCCGTTTACCTTCATAAAATTTACAATTCCATCGATTGCACCCTCGCCGTTGCAGCTCATCAACCATAAAAACACACCACCACTAGGGCAATGAGTTTTGCTTCTCTTGCCGCTAAACCACTGACGGCTGGATTGGAATTCCAAAGGGAGGACTTCCGCATCCACCGAAACGGCAACCACCACGGGCTATAAAAAGTGTCGGTTATGGCGACACGCGAAAGCGCTGGATTCGTTTTTATAATTTAATGAGCCAAAATTCGTTGAACCAACAACGGTTGAATCGCATTTCGACCGACCTTCGTTCTGGGGGTGCTTTACTTAGCCAAAATGTAGAAGGGTTTGCATTGACAGCGAAGGAAACGAAGGTGCTGGCTCGAAACGGTCTGGATAAAAATTATGCACAGGAATCAACAAACAGCGGAAGAGGAAATATCCTTAAGACGTTTTAGGGTGTTGCGGATGGTGGTGATTTGATTTTCTTTGTGTTTTAGGTGAAGAATTCATTCAACGAAAAAAATAGTTTATTGCAAATTCAAACTTTACATTATAGAGGCGATCAGAAGAACGTTTATCGGTATAAATGATTCGCTACGCATTAAATACATAATTACAAAATCAAATAATAAGAATATTTTCAACGAAATGCAAAAGTAGGTAAAGGCAATCGTATGGAATAAAATTATAAATTGAAATAGGAGACACGGAAACGAATATAGCACAACGATTTAAAAGTCGGATCTGGAAATGTTAGAGCTTTGGATGAGCTCGCATGTGTTAGGCTTCTGATAATGAGAGGTATATTCTTCAACTTTGGCCTGATCAGCATATATGCCTGATCGAATGATAAGCTGAATAACGTTTATTATGCATAATATAAAGCTGTTGGTAAGGCCTACGGAGTGTGGATCAATTACTAATACATATTTGGCTTAAGTGCCACTTCTACAGAAAATCCTTATTTTTGATTGCTCGGCTAAACTTCGTTTCGGAACGGATGCAAATTTCAGTCAACCGAATGGAATAGTAAAATCTCTGTGTAGCCTCGAAATTGCTGAGGAAGAATCCGGCGATGTAGAGCTTTGACCGCAGGAAAAATATTACGTCATGGCCTACTGTTGACTGATGTGCCAACTCGTATTTTCTAATTTGAACCATTTTTGAACCAGTTGCTGATAACTCGTTTTGGACTACTCATTTGGGTTCGATACAGCGACACGAACGGTCGTGCTTTTTGTTCGTGCATTGGGAAAGAGTTTTGCAATAGGGGAAGAGGCCCCAAAACGCCTTTTGTGGTTTCCCTTATATTTACCGTCATTAAGATGGCCGTCACAAAACTAGATCTAAAATTATGTAGGTTAGGCGAAACAAGTTTCAAAATAGTGTATGGGAAGGTCGGAAAAACCGAAAATTTCCACATTTTGAAGAAACATCTAACATTTTGGCTAGGAAAAACGCCCTAGTGGCACTAACCTACAATGTACTTGCGTCTCCACGCACTATCCATACCAGAATGCTGATTCGCCGACGCATGGTATTTTGTTCCCTAGTAGCTGCCTGCTAAAAGGCGTTTTGCCTCATGAGTTTTCCGGCAACAGAATACCACCACTTTTTTTAAATGTGAATCTAATCAATATGATTGAGATTTTTGACAATTTTTGAATGGCATCAACTAGCTATCTTGTTTAACTGTTGCATAATGTAAAAATACCCATGAATAGCGTTACAAATGAGACAATAAAGCAGTGTTTGCTTAGCTAGGGAATTTTGCCCCCCCTTCCCCTAAGTGTTTTTGTTTACATTTCCACTCTTTCGTTCGTTCCGTTTTCGCGTTGACTTTTCGCCCGTCTGATCCCAGCATTTGAGACACGGTAACCATCCCGGTCACAGGCAATCCACAGACAATCCCGGTCAAAGGCAAAATGTAAAAGTGCACTGGCATTGGAGGCGACACTAACCCCTCTAAGGAGCTGCTGAAAAGCAATGTTTACTCGGCAATCCGCTGTCAAAAAACGGAAGAAACAGCAGTCGCAGTTGCCAGAAGTGAAACCAGCTCGAATGGAGAATGAATTATTGGCAGTGGCTGATTTTCTACCCACCGCTGTCACATCCAGGTGCTATAGTATATGCGCAAAATAGCCAGCATGAGTTAACCACCAGAAATTTGTATGGCGAAAGGTATCTAACGCGGGTTTTCTCAAAATTATAAATTTTTCATGAAAAACTATTTGGTACCTGTTATGTAGGAAGGTGTCCTCTACTACGCCTACCAAATATTTTTTAGATGAGGGTGCTTAATTTTGAGAAATCGAGTCTTAGATGCCTTTTGCCATACTGATTTCAGAAAGTTAACTCCTAGTGTGCCGCTGTAAACACGCTCAAAGTGGGTGATTCATTGCTAGCCGGTACTCATTATAGATAGTAGAATCGATAGATGAGCGAAAGCATGGCTGAGTCGATTTTTTTGCCCGTGCACACGCGCATATGACGTCACAGCCCTTAACGTTTCCATTGAAATCGTGACGTCATGCTCGTTTGGAGACACGTTTGACAGTTCGTTTGGAGACAGAGGATTTATCTTCGCTCATCTATATATTCCAATATCTATAGTACTCATCAGAGCAGAAAGCAGCGGTCTCAAGCCAGTCGCGGTGCACAAAATCGCTCGTCACAACAAGACGAGAAAGTGTCGGGGTTAGGGACTAAAGGTCGAAAGACAAAACGTCGCAAGACAAAAGGTCGAAGGGATAAATGGTCGAAAAGGACAAAAGGTCGAAAGAGACAAAAGGTCGAAAGGACAAACATCGAACGAACAAAAGGTCAAATGAAACAAAAGATCAAAAAGAACAAAATGTCGGAAGTGCAAAAGGTCGAAATATTTATACAAGAAACTGAAACGGAGAGAATCAATCTCGCACTAGAGTTGTTCTACACAGATGGCGAAAACTCTGCTCTTTTATTTTTCACAATTTTTAGCGATTAAATAAAACTCATTCAGGAAGTACAACTAATAGATGGATGTCTGTGTTTTCTTAATGTCACTTCAATCTGTCAAAATAGCACACGCCGGAGCCAAGCGAGAGCGCGCACATCAAATACACCGGCGTGTATTACACGTCGGTGTGTTTTCAATGCGCTCGTCTGCGTGGCTGCGGCGTGCTCTATTCTGACAGATCGAAGTGAGATTTAGAAAACCTAAAAATCCATCTATTATTTGAATTAATGTTATTAATTAACGTCTGGAAAAATTGTTGCATTAAGGATCTGGCTTTCTCAGTCTCTGGGTTGATCAAAACTGCTATATTTTGAATTGCCCGACTTTTCGGCAGGATGTATTCTGCCCAGGGAATCAATATTCGAGCAACGCCTAACAATATACTCTTTGTCATCAATAGAGTTTGTTACTGACAAACGCACCTAGCGACAAACCTTTATCAGAAACCGAACACAATATGACAAGAATCAATTGCCTTGCATGCTCTGATATTTCCGAAAATACGATACTAATTTTGTAATCATTGTTCGATTCTCGAATATTTCCATAAAAGCAGAAACAGTAATAGCATAAAACCGAAATTTGCTCTAGTAATAATGAAAAGTAACGGGATGAAAAGTTAGCAACAAGATTGTCTTCTTTTTTGTTGCTGACAATTTTTTTCGGATCTTTGTCATTATTATCTCCGACAAAAACAAAGCTTTGTCATTGGTTCTTTTTTGTCGCTTGTTTCGCATGCGCATTACAAACAAATTGATTCCCTGATTCTGCCTTTTTCAAGGGAAAATTATCAGTCAACCGTTTTTCGTTTTGAAATATATGTCTGAGAAAGCCAGATCCTTAATGCATTTGAATTAATTTTATTTAACTAAATCAACAATCTTTTTTATCTCTAACAGAACTATCTACATATTAATAATATTGTATCATAGTAATTACTCCTTGTTTGAAAATTTCTCATTCTTCAACTTTACTTCAACTGTTATTTCTGCTTGAAGTTAAATGCATTTCACATATTCCTTTGGAATACACCCAACTTGTTATCAACTTGTTCCTGATGGAACTTTTGTCATTTTCGACCTTTTGTTACTTTAGACCCTTTGTGCCTTTCGACCTTTTGTCCTTTCAACCTTCTGTCCCTTTCGACCTTTTGTCTTTTCTACCTATTCTCTTTCGACCTTTTGTCATAGTGTCAAAGTGTCGCGACCAGCTCTATCTGAAACTGTGGCTGTCCATCTGAAACATGGCTCCACCGCCATCAAGGACCTGCCCAAGCAGCACAAGTCAGGGAAAAAAATGTTAGCAGCATCTTGTTTGTGACTAAATCTGGTTACATATGAGTGAAGCTGGTCGGAGTAATCAACCATACCGTCATTGACTGGCAGCGACACCAGAAGATATTCCACCGAAAGAATCTGCTCCGCACTACACTCCAAAGCAAATGATGCCGATCTTCTCGCAGCTCGCCACTCGACTTCGCGGTTGCAAAATACGCTTCGACTTCGTTTATCATTGAATATGGCTGCTAGGGTGGGTCTGCTCAAATGGAACGCTGGCTCTCTTAAGAGTAAAACGATCGAACTGGCTGGTTTCCTCGACGAGAGAGATCGAAGTGGCTTCCATCACGGACACGCACCTGAAGCCTGAGGTGAGTGTACATATTTCGAACTTCCGTGTGGAGAGACTCGATCGGCGAAACTCCAGGGGAAGAGGTTGTGGTAGTAGCAGATTGTTTTGATCGACAGTTTCATTTGGATTCCAATAATTCATGCTTTTCATTGAAAACTTTAATTTAAATTGCAAAACAATCTGCTACTACCACAGAGGTGTGGCTATCGCACTGAGAGCGACATCAATTGTCGTCTGCAGCCAAGTCTCCATCTCAAATTCATTGATGCCGTTGGGATAGAAGTTACTACTCCTGTAGGCGTCATCACCCTCTTCGTGGCATACTGCCCAACTCAAGCCAAGAAAACCGATGGGACATCTGGCGCCCTCCGTAGAGACATCGTCAAACTAACACGGCGCCAAGGGCACATCACATCATTGCCGGCGATCTGAATGCAAGACAACAAGCATGGGGAAACTCAAGGAGCAATCAGATCTGGAGTAGCGTTCTGGAAGAAGGCAGTTCTGGAAAATAACCAAAATTCTAAAATCCAAGCCTCGGCCCATTCCACCTTTGATCCCTTTAAACAACAGTGGCTCTAAGGGCCGCTTGATAACTCCTGAAGGTCACCAAAATAGCTCGTCAATTCTTAGGCTCGCACAATTTTTGACGCATCTGACCGAAAGGGTTGTTTGGCCGAAAGGGTAATTTGGCCGAAAGGGACATTAGGCCGAAAGGGTCGTTTGGCCGGAAGGGTCGTTTGGCCGAAAAGGTCATTCGGCAGAAAGATCATTTAGCCGAAAGGGTCATTTGGCCGAAAGGGTCATTTGGCCGAAAAGGATCATTTAGCCGAAAGGGTCATTTGCCCAAAAGGACATTCGGCCGAAAGGGTCATTCGGCCGAACGGGTCATTCGGTCGAACGGGTCATTAAGCCGAAAGGGTCATTTGGCCGAAAAGGTCGTTTGGCCGAAAAGGTCATTTGGCCGAATAGGACATTTGGCCGAATAGGACATTTGACCGAATAGGACATTTGGCTAAATAGGGCATTTAGCCGAATAGTTTATTTGAAAAGTCAGAAATTAGGAATGAGAAGTGGGACATCTCACTTTTCACTCTTCATTTTTCTCTGTGATAAAGTGAGAAGTGAGTAGTGCAAAGTGGGTAGTGAGACGTCTCACTACTCATTTCGCGCTTCTCACTTTTTACAGTGAGAAAAGAAAAATGAAGAGTGAGAATTGAGACGTCCCTCTTCTCATTCTCAATTTCTCACTTTTCAAATGAACTATTCGGCCAAATGTTCCTTTCGGCCAAATGACCCTTTTGGCCTAATGACCCTTTCGGCCAAAAGACCCTTTCGGCCAAACGACCCTTTCGGCCAAACGACCCTTTCGGCCAAACGACCCTTTCGGCCAAACGACCCTTTCGGCCAAACGACCCTTTCGGTCAAATGACCCTTTCGGTCAAATGACCCTTTCGGTCAAATGACCCTTTCGGCCAAACGAACTTTTCGACCAAATGACTCTTTCGGCCAAATGACTTTCGGCCTAATGATCCTTTCGTCCAAACAACCCTTTCAGCCAAAAGACCCTTTCAGTTAAATGAACCTTTCGGCCAAATCACTTTTGGCCAACGACTCTTTCGGCCAAATGAACCATTCGGGCAAATCACTTTCGGCCTAATGGTCTGTTCGACCAAATGATATATTCGGCCAAACAACTTTCGGCCTAGTAGCTTCCGTCCGAATGGGTTTCTGCCAAATGACCCTTCCCCATCAAACACATAAGTGCTCCGTTTTCAAACACCTTTCGCTGCTTAACCAATGTGGGTAGTGATGTCTCTGCTATCAGTCTTCTCTCCTGGTTTTCGATCCTCTCGGGATCTGAGTCTTCAGAGGGTCGAAAACCAGGAGAGCAGACTGATAGCAGAAGTCTTCCACGACTGAATCGTCAACATGCAGCATGAATATGGTGGTATTCTGCCAATGATTTCATAGTTGACGTATCAACCATTCGATTTCAGTATTGATTTTGCATTCTATGTTCAATATTTTTCTTCTGATGGTGACTGAAATGCAATAGGTCGAAACGTCATGCAAAACCGGAAGTGTGCGTTTAGTTTTCACCGAAAAATAACAACAAATCCGAGGAGCAGGGTTTGCAGAAATCGCTCTCAATAGATAACGAACAACGATAAAAGAAAGGCAAAAACTGTTACGAATCATAACAAGAAAATATATTTTAGTTACTAGATAAAGATTGTCGCTTCGGTTCCCTTTGTTCTGCTGTCCGAAACATGTGTGGTACATACCTGTCAAATCGTATGGATTTTCCTTCTTTGACATTTAGCTCCCCTATCTTCGCCAGCAAAAGATGTTCCGGACAGTGACGACAGCGACAATCTTTATCTAGTAACTAAAATATCTTTTATAACAAGCCATGATAACAAATTTATCAAACTTGTATACAAGTGCGAAAAAACAGAATCGGATATTCAGCCCCCATAGAGAAGAGATGATATTCGCTTTGTTCTCGCTCATTTTGTGTAGAAAATCGCACAGCTGTGTAGAACAAGTTGAAATGCATCATCAGAACTAGTGCTCCTCGCGTTTGGAGCTTTTGAAAAGAAATTTATCATGAGGTATAGCCTCCCGAATCAGTTCTTTGTCATGGCAGCTTGCGAAAAAATTCTCTCACGATGTGCTACATATCGTATATGTATACAGAGATGATAAGTAAGAGACTTACTCATTCTCTCTTGGACTCAATCCCTGCTGAGGAGTTTTAAAAATTCTTCATTTTAATATTTATATTTAATATAGGACTTAATTTTTATTAAATAATTGTAACGGCCTTATGTTATTATACCGGAACCGGTTGAATATATACCGAGAATGAGAACATTGCAAAATTCCCAAAAACACTAAATCGACTTAAGCCACCTTGAAATTTTATCCGAATCGGCTGAAAATTTGACAGACAGAATGTAAACTACTGATAGAAGTTGGAGGAATTTGGTTATTTAATTATGCACGATTTCCTTGATTTATTTTTCTTTCCAAATTTTTTTTCCCTGCACACATTTTGTTAGTTAGTATGTAGTATATTCAGTTGAACAAATATATATTTTGAATTATGTTATTGTTCAGAAGGTGTAATGAAAAATTAACTAACGTGATCTTAGTATTTCAGAATTTAAAGAGATCCGCCATTCAAAATACCTTCAAAAGTTCCTAACCAATGACAAACACGACGCTGCCGCCCGACAAGGACCAGGAGATAAACAGATTACGTAAATCCACCGTAAAAGTTGGCACTGGTTTTATACCGTCTGGGACCCGTCAGCTTCGCTGCTTTTCGGTTTCGCATGACGTCACTTAGCTGGCGTTTTGGGTTTTGCCAAAGTTAGTGCGCTGGGCTGAAGAATTGCTTCCTTAATGTGATAATGTCTCCCCAAGTCATTGGTGGTCCTTTTGTGGCATTAATTTCCATCAGACAGGTGATGGACCTTTCCTCACAGTCTGATTTACCGGAGGTTGTCATTATTCGGGGTCGAGTGTAATTATATATACGGTGATGAGGCCACATCACTTTTGTGTCACTGTTTATGGTTTCGAGTAGGATTTATAACGCAAAGAGAGCATAAGTAGCTCCTTCTTCTGATTTAATTCATTTTAACGTAATCAACAATAGAATAATTGAGAATATGTCAGCCCAGAAAGATTCATTTGTCTGGTTTTTTGCTAACTAAGTTATCATCGTATTGTTAAAATGAACCTGTCAAATATATGTTAACAAATTTCCTTTATTAAACAGAGGTTAATAACATTAGTCAAGAAATTTCGCAAAATATTCGTCGATCTTAAGCAGCACGACACCAAATGCTCCGAAGGAAACATACGCGTTTCCAACCCTTCACAGTGTCAATCTCGTCGAGTGGTTCCATCATCTCCCTTCTCATACATCAAGTACACAACTCGTTCGGGAAGATTAAATTAAATTTCTTTGGTGTGAAAAGATATCCGATGCCAAATGTGGTTCCAACCAACCTGAACAAAGCAAATGGGGAAGGGGAGAAAACTTGCGATCTCCCGCTGGAAAAGTCATCTGTTTGTGCGAGCAAATTGTTAAATTGACTACGAAGGAAAATTAAATCGTGTCGGTTAGCTGCTGCTGCTGCTGCCATTTCGCATATCCGCTGTTTTTTGTTTGTTTCCTTGAATGTTGTCGGCGAAGAAAGATGAGGCATCGGTTCACTTCGAGGAAATTAATTACAGGTCTTCATTAGTCGTGAACGGTTAAGGAAAAACTTGATTCTCGGGATTTTGCGGGAGGGGATCCAATCCATCGTAAGTCGAGGGAACTTTTCAGCATTGAAAACATAATTAAATCCGAGGAAATGGTTATCATAACAAAAGTTGGATAGTACTTTTTGGAACTTTTGGTAATTAGATGTGATAAGGCGAACATGCCTTAAGCATATCGCATTGCTGCTGATTATTTGCAATAAATGATAAATCCATGTTTGAGCAGCGCAGGTGTTTTAAAACCAAATATTTCAAACCATGCCATGATTTGATCACTGAGCAAAGATACTAATGAAATGATGGGGTATTGACCTTTTTGGGAGCCCTCCTTACCCGTGCGGCTGCTACAAAGCGAGACCATGCTGGTCCGGTCTAGTAAATTTTCGTATTAGAAATTTTCTCGATTTCCCATAAAAGTATCATCGTGTTAGCCTCATGATATACAAATGGAAAAATAGTAACTTGACTGAAAAAACCTCGCGGTTAATAACAGTGGAAGTGTTTAATGAACACTAAGCTTCGAGGCGGCAATGTCCCAGTGAGGGACGTAATGCCAATGAAGAAGAAGAAGAAGGATATTGACCTCATTTTTAAATATTTACATTTTGAAATTTTGAAATTTTGAAATTTTGAAATTTTGAAATTTTGAAATTTTGAAATTTTGAAATTTTGAAATTTTGAAATTAAGAAATTTAAATTTTTATATTTTTAAATTTTTAAATTTTAAAATTTTCAATTTTTAAATGTTAAATTTTTTAAATTTTTAAATTTTTTTATTTTTATTTTTTTTTATTTTTATTTAAATTTTCAAATTTTTAAATTTTCAAATTTTGAATTTTCGAATTTAAACTTTCAAATTAAAAAAAAAAAATTTAAAAATTTTAATTTTTTTTTAAATTTTTCTAAATTTTCAAATTTTAAAACTTTAAAATTTTAAATTTCTAAAATTTTTAATTTTTCTAATTTTTAATTTTTTTTATTTTTAAATTTTTTAATTTTTAATTTTAATTTTTTTTATTTTTACAGTCAAACCTCCATGAGTCGATATTCTATGACTCAATATCGACTCATGGAAGCAAATTATGCAATATTAAAAAATATTTTCTGAGTTACTGTGATGGTCCCTTCAAACGGCTTTCCAAAGATTTGCTATTCCTCATCTCAATATTTCCATGAGTCGATGGTCCCTTCAATATCGACTCATGGAGGTTTGACTGTATTTAAATTTTAAAATTTTTCAATTTTCAAATTTTTTAATTTTCAAATTTTTTAATTTTTAAATTTTTAAATTTTTAAATTTTGAAATTTTTAAATTTTTAAATTTTCAAATTTTAAATTTTCGAATTTAAAATTTTAAAATTTAAAAAAAAAATTGAATTTTAATTTTTTTTTTAATTTTCGAATTTAAAATTTTCAAATTTAATTTTTTTTTAATTTTTAAAATTTTAAAATTTTTAAATTTTTTAAATTTTTTTTTTATTTTTGAATTTTTTACTTTTAAAATTTTACAATTTTCAATTTTTTTTTAAATTTTCGAATTTAAAATTTTCAAATTTTTCAATTTTTTAAGATTTTTTTAAATTTTCAAATTTTAAAATTTAAAAAATTTTAAAATTTTAAAATTTTAAAATTTTAAAATTTTTAAGTTTTACAGTTTTAAATTTTTGAATTTTTATTTCTTAAAATTCTAAAATTTTAAAATTTTAAAATTTTAAAATCTTTAAATTTTTATTTCTTAAAATTCTAAAATTTTAAAATTTTAAAATTTTAAAATCTTTAAATTTTTAAATTTTTAAATTTTTAAATTTTTAAATTTTTAAATTTTTAAATTTTTAAATTTTTAAATTTTTAAATTTTTAAATTTTTAAATTTTTAAATTTTTAAATTTTTAAATTTTTAAATTTTCAAATTTTTAAATTTTTAAATTTTCAAATTTTTAAATTTTTTAATTTTTCAAATTTTTGAATTTTAAAATTAATAAATTTTTAAATTTTTAAATTTTCAATTTTTTTAATTTTAAAATTTTAAAATTTTTTAATTTTTCAATCCTTAAATTTTTTAATTTTCACATTTTTTAATTTCTAAATTTTTAAATTTATAATTTTTAAATTTTTAAATTTTTTAATTTTTAAATTTTCAAATTTTCAAATTTTTAAATTTTTAAATTTTTCAATTTTTCAATTTTTTAATTCTTAAATTTTAAGTTTTAAATTTTAAATTTTTAAATTTTAAATCTATAAATTTTTAAATTTTAAATTTTTAAATTGAGACGAGCCAGCCTCGGGCTGAATGTTTTTTTAATATAGACATTATTTTTTTTGAGTTTTTAAATTGATAAATTTTTAAATTAATAAATTTTAAATTTTCAAATTTTTAAATTTTTAAATTTTTAAACTTTGAAATTTTGAAATCTTTAAATTTTAAAAATTTTAAATTTTCAACGAAATCTTCCTAAACCAGACCAGCATGGTCTCGCATTGTAGCAACGGGTAAGGAGGGCTCCTAAATTTTTAATTTTGTTAATTTTAAAATTTTAAAATTTTAAATCTGATTTTCAATTTTTCAAATTTTTAAATTTTCAAATTTTGAATTTTCGAATTTAAATTTTCAAATAAAAAAAAAATTTAAAATTTAACTTTTTTTTTAAATTTTTCTAAATTTTCAAATTTTAAAACTTTAAAATTTTTAAAATTTTTAAGTTTTCTAATTTTTATTTTTTTTATTTCTAAATTTTTAATTTTAATTTGTTTTATTTTTATTTAAATTTTCAAATTTTTCAATTTTCAAATTTTTAAATTTTCGAATTTAAAATTTTAAAATTTTTAAAAAAATTTGAATTTAAATTTTTTTTTTATTTTCGAATTTAAAATTTTCGATTTTAAAATTTGTTAAATCTTTTAAATTTTTAAATTTTTAAGTTTTTAAATTTTAAAATTTTTTTATTTTTGAATTTTTTACTTTTAAAATTTTACAATTTTTAATTTTTTTTATAAATTTTCGAATTTAAAATTTTCAAATTTTTAAATTTTTTAAAAATTTTAAATTTTCAAATTTTTAAATTTTAAATTTTAAAATTTTCAAATTTAAAATTTTCAAATTTTTAAATTACCAAATTTTATTTTTTTTTAATTTTAAAATTTTAAAATTTTAAAAATTTCAAATTTTTAAATTACCAAATTTTATTTTTTTTTAATTTTAAAATTTTAAAATTTTAAAAATTTGAAATTTTTAACGAAATCTTCCTAAGCTAGACCAGCATGGTCTCGTTTTGTAGCAGCCGCACGGGTAAGGAGGGCTCCTAAATTTTTAATTTTGTTAATTTTAAAATTTTAAAATTTTAAATTTTTAAATTTTTAATTGGATTTCTAATTTTTTAAATTCTTAAATTTCTTATTTTTTATTTCAAATTTTTGAATTTTTAAATTTTTAAATTTAAATTTTTGAATTTTTAAATTTTTAAATTTTTAAATTTTTAAATTTTTAAATTTTTAAATTTTTAAATTTTTAAATTTTTAAATTTTTAAATTTTAAATTTTTAAATTTTTAAATTTTTAAATTTTTAAATTTTTAAATTTTTAAATTTTTAAATTTCAATATTTTTAAATTTTAAAATTTTAAAATTTTTAAATTTTTAAATTTTTAAATTTTTAAATTTTTAAATTTTTAAATTTTTAAATTTTTAAATTTTTAAATTTTTAAATTTTTAAATTTTTAAATTTTTAAAATTTTAAATTTTTGAATTTTTAAATTTTTAATTTTTAAATTTTTAAATTTTTAAATTTTTAAGTTTTTAAATTTTTAAATCTCAAAACCTTAAATTTTTTAAATATTTAAATTTTAAATTTTTTTAATTTCTAAATTTTTAAATTCCTAAATTTTTAAATTTTTAGTTTCAACGCGGTTTCAACGCGGACGGTTCTGGAACGCACATGCAGGCTCGCTCGTGTTATGTTCCTTGAACGATGGTTCATCGTTTCCTACCTTATCCATAGTACACCGTGGTGAAGTTTCTGATTCAAAATCACTGTTCCATTTATTGTATATGGCAATTTAATTTAATCTTTAATTATTTAATAATAATTTAATAAATTCTTAAATTTTTAAATTTTTTGTTTTTTAAATTTTTAAATTTTTCAAATTTTCATTCAAATTTTCAAAACTTCAAATCTTCAAATTTCCAAATTTTTAAATTTTCAAATTTTCAAATTTTCAATTATTCAAGTTTTCAAATTTTCAAATTTTCAAATTTTTTTGTTTCAAGTTTACAAATTTACAAGTTTACAAATTTTCAAATTTTGTTTGTCAGTTTGCGTTGAAACCGTTAAAAGGTTTTCAATTCAGAACATTTGTCAAAGGAAAATTTGACTTACCAATTTAATTGTTTATTACATGGCCTTTGCAAGCTTTAACAGCGATTTTGCCCTCTCTTGCGTACTATCCTCTTGTACGCTTGAGCATTGAAAGTTCATCACCGATCATGTCATGAGCAAATAAATCATCTATTTGCCTTGTTGAAAAAGATACTGTCGTTAGGCCGCCTTAGTCCTTAACGTACGTACACAAAGAGCTAACATTAATGCCGTTAAAATTTTTCTCCTCATCCTGAAGTTAAGCAATGCAGCATCCACGTCCACCAGTCATGGCAATCACCAAACAACAATCCAAAGTTGTCATACCAAGCTTCCAGTGGAGAGTGCTTCTGTGATGAAATTTCCGCTCATCGGATCACGTGGTTGCCGCCCGCCGGGCGGTGTGGGATGACGAATGGAAATTTTCCGACATCAACGGTAGTAAACCATGGGTATTACGAATGCTAATCGGATCATAAATTTAGCATACCGCCATCATGATGATTATTTGGAGCAATTCCTGTTGGCTGTCTCGTGAGATGCACGTTCCGAACTCGGTGAAAGAAACCGCGCCCGCATGTACAGATAATAAATCAATGTACAGTCGTGGCTGCTAGTACACGGATTCTTGCACTGTTCATGCAAAGAAGATTGAAGTACAATTTTAATGTTGAGGAAATTAACTACTCTTGATGTTCGATGATGATGGTAATATTGATAACCGTTTATTGTTTTTTCGATAAATTACGTTATCCTTTTTTTCTAAAACTGTTTTGATTTTCGATTTTTTTTTATCAAGTGTTTGTATAGAGGTTAAAATGTCCACATTTTTTGTGACGTAATTAATGTATCCTCACTAATGTATCCTACCGAAGCCTTACAGCCAATTGATTCCGAATACAAGGATTCCTAGAAGCACGCATAGCTTCTTTGTATTCGGAATGCATTGACCATAAACTTGCAAGTATATAAGAAGACCCAACTGTCCTGCGAATTGAATCCATTGTTGGAATTAATTTGAATCGTTGCTCAGATTCACTTCCTCGATGTGCCGGTTGATCAAGTGCTAGCGAGCAACATCATCATTTATCATCGTAAGTACTATTGACGTGACATTTTATTGTGCTCCAGGGATAGAACGAACACAAAGTCAACAGATGACAATAGTAAGGAATGTTGAGATTTGCGGAATAGAGAAGCTGGGTGCTACACAACAAAAAAGTGTGAAGAATCCTCATCATCATTATCACTGTACTCTGATGTCAATCACCATTCGTCAGAAGTCGAGATTTACTCATCCAGATCTGATGATGGACTTTAATATTGTATAACGATAAATTCATAATAAGTTATTTTATGAAACTTTATTTGAAATTTTGCTAAACAAATAATGGATGTTTCGTAGGGCATTTAAAAATTATTACTAAGCATATGCGGTATTTCGAAAAAAATCGTTTTAGGGCATTCGAAACGAAATTCCGCGGAATTTCGCGGAATTTTAGTATGGCGAAATCTGATTTTCTGATTTCGTTTCGTATCGATAAATTTCAAAAATTTCGACGGAAAAATCATGCTTTTAACGAAATTAAACGGAATTTCGCGGACTTTCGAAATAAATTTTTAATATTTCAAATTTTCATATCTTAAAAAAATTTGGCTGCGCCGCTGAATAAAGCCATTCAAACTCTATTTAAAATTTCATAAGGTACATGGGGCAAGTTGAAACGGTTTTTTCAAAGTTGAACTTTGTAGTGCTATAAAAAAAATTGTTATTTGATAAATTTTGAGTTCGTTTGCAGCATTTGCTAGTTCGGGGCAAAGATTATACATAAAGAATTATCAACCTTACCAAACTTTCTTATAAATAGTTAGTATACTAAAATTATATTTTTATATGCATCGTTTCAACTTCCCCACGGGCAAGTTGAAACACTGCGCTATATACAGACATTAGCCAATTTTGCCGTATCAAAAACAAAATATAGTACTCAGTGAAACTCAAGATGCACAAGGTTGGTATGGTGACTGTACTGCCAGGACACTCATAAGAGTCCCATGTAAATGTTGATGTAAACTTTGTAAATGATTTTGAATATCTTTCAGACGTTAGCTCAAAATTGTCTCCTGTTAAGGTCACTCCTGACGGAATCCAAGTTCCAAAGTGCTCGCGTTTTCGGGGGCACACCACTCGATTCAGAGGCGGCGCACAACTGTCATTTTTGTTGATTTAGCTTTGCTGCGTCGCAGCATGCGTGAAATAATAAAAATGACAGTTGTGCGTTGTTTCGGTATCGAGTGGTGTGCCCCTGAAAACGCGAGCACTTTTCAACTTGGATTCCGTCAGGAGTGACCTTAAGGAAAAGTGATAAAATAGTAGGCTTTGTTCTAGAATTTCGAAAATCAAATCCTTCTTGTATCATGATATTTACTCGGATTACTTTTCAGGATGATTAATTATTTGGTTCGCTTGAATCAATTCGTTTGTGTCTTCTTCGTAAATTATCATTAATTAACCAGCATATCTTTCACAAACCCCTCGATTGAAGAAATAGGGGACTAGGGAAGTGAAATGTGGAGTTAACAAAATAGTGACATGCTCTGTTTCATTTTTTTAAATCCAGTACTCACTACGAGGAAAAGTAGATTAAGAATCTCAAAACAAGACCAATTTCATTTTAAATTGCGAGGGTGACGTTTTGAACCGTTGTTTCAACATGCCCCGCACCACGCATTTCTATTTGCCCCGATGGGTTGAAAATGCGGAGCAATTTCAAACGACAAAAATACGAAAATTTACCGGGTCTTTCATCGATTTTTTATAATCATTATGCTTATTCAACACTAGCAGACCCGACGAACTTCGTTTCGCCTAAAATTGATTTATTTTCTGAATAATTCTTGAGTTATGAAGAAATTTATGTTTCATTTGTATGGGAGCCCCCCTTTCCAAATGAGGGAGGGATCTCGAACCATCTTAGGAACCTTCCCCGGCCCCAAAAACCTCTGCATACAAATTTTAACGCCGATCCGTTCAGTAGTTTCGAAATCTATAAGGTTCAGACAGACAGAAATTCATTTTTATGTATATAGAAGAAGAAGATTGGATGATTACCTACCGTGAAAATTTGATGGAAAAAAAAACTCTTACAAACACCATTTTGAGACTTATTTCATTGACACGCCAAAAACAACTACCATGATATGTGAAGCAACTTTATCCAATGGAAATTTGCAGGAAATCGTTGATTCCAGCGTTAACTTTTGGTTTTTGTTCAGGGAGTCCATTATAGGCACGGGGTCCATTACTAGCACTCTCCCTATTATTTAGCAATAAACGCTAATGTCTGCGTTCTAGTTTGATGGCATAAAATTAGTTTACATTTTATAGCTAAAGGTTTAAACATTGTTCTTTGAAACATATTGTATGGAAGGTTCTGTACCAAAGTAATTTGGTTACACTGGTGACCACCTCATCACAGCTACCAACTGAATAGTAACAAGGCAGACACGATTGAATTGTCACATCATGTCCTAGCTTTCAGCAAACACGTATGCCTATTTTTTATTGCTAAAACACAGCAAATAGTTTATTGGAAATCAGCAAATAACCGTATTTTGTTTGTACGGAAGTCTGTTCTTTATTATCCTGAGCTGCAGAAATAAAAACTGATTGTGTATTTTTAATATTGCGAAAATTGTTTGGATACTCAAAATTACCTTCATCCTATAACTTCAGTAGACCCTCAAGACCCTCAACTTCAGTAGGCTCAAGTTTCCTATATTCTCTTAATTATTCAGATCTGTAATAGTTTTTTTTACATTCTATTTCCAATGGTTTGAATTTCCAGGCTTCACAGATTCATCATGGAATGGAGAACGTTTTCCGGGGCGCCAGGCAATGTGAGGCAAGTAGCCTAAACCCGGAACTGTCCCGCATAATCCGGGACATTTGTAACCTAATGCCTACATGCAGATAGCGTAATGGTGTTGCTAGAGTAAGAGCATCTCACAGCTATTATTGTTAAGGTCCGACTCCCATCAGCGCACCATAGAATTTTTCTAATCGTTCTCACAAAAAGTGAGTGAGAGAGTGATTAAACGAAAAAGGTTTTCGTCTAGCAGTCACGATTTTCGTTTATCTTCAAAGGCCGAAAAAAAAATGATGGATGAAAAATGCCACTCACCATAACCAAAAAAAAAATGCTCGCTTAATATTCCATCAGACCTCAGTAAAAATTTAGAAAAAGTCGAGCTTACACACTTAGTTTTTATTTCTGCAGCTCGGTAAAAATCCGCATAGCCGTGCGCCAGCAAAATAAATAACTGATATTCCGGCAAAAATTATGTTTGTTAGTTTGTTTGTTAGCTGATTTTCGGCAAATTATTTGCTGATTTCCAGCAATTTTGACAGACATCTCGGTGAATCTCGGTGAAAGTTGACCATTTTACTGAGATCCCGGTAAAAAAAATTGAGTGTGTACTACTGCAACCAACAGCTGTCTCACAGATTCAATAAATCTTCATGAATTTGGTTGGAAATTTGCCTGGAGACTTTATTCAACCATTGAAATGGAAGGGTGGCACTTTGAATCTGTAATACTTTTCAAAATGATGAACAGATCTAATAAATGTGAAATCTGTTGATTGCAGTTAAAAAATGAGCTTTAATTTATTTTTACTGAGGCCTGTTGGAAATATTAGGCGATGAATATTTTGACGTTGTTTATGGTAAAGAGGCATACTTTTAAAAAAGGGAAAACAGGTACAAAACTGATCTGTTACTTATGTCCTTTTGTAAAATTAAGCTAGATTCTACTTATGGAATTTGGGTAACAATATTTTTCTTTAACAATATCAAACAAAATTAATTTTCTTTTATTCGTATTCTTTTTATTAGTTTTTTGCATTATGTATATAATGCCAAAAAAACTATTCAATAAAAATTCCGCGGAATTTTTTTTAAATTTCGTTTCGTTTCGAAAAATTTCGAATCAAATGGACCTCAATTTCGTTTCGTTTCGAAGTATCGAAAGTAAATCTGAATTTCGTTTCGTTTCGTTCCGAATAAACAATAGCATTTCAAATTTCGTTTCGTTTCGTTTCGTCAGGAAAAAATGTGTTATCGCATACCCTTAATTATTACAACTCCTTATATTAAATCCATAATAGCTTCCCTTTGACAATTCTGTTTCGCCAAAAGTTACCATGATAAAACGTTTTGTGCTGCTTATGTGCTACTAGATATACGAGTTGTTTCACATAGCTGTGTAAGATGAGTCAAAATACATCATACACACCGGAGCATCTACAAAGAATTTATCATTCCTAAACCATTAGTATCAGTTCGTTATAGATGCATCTCGAGGTACGCGACCTATCGTAAGTGTATACAGATTTGAAAAAGTGACATAATTTTAATTTTTTTCTGGATTCAAATCGTGATTATTATGAAACGAATCGAAACAAAAATAAAAACAAAGTACATTAAATTAATGCTCGGTAGATAAAGAAAATAAACTCCTAATTATTTAATCATAATATCATAAGTCTCGGGCAACAGTTTTTTTTAAGTTTTTAGTAATCCATGTAAAGGCGATATAGGTATATGGGAGACGAAAAGTTGTCAACAATTTGAATGTTATAAGATTCTGCCACTTATTAAACTTTACAAGATGGCCAGATGAGTACGGAATGATTAATGAAACAATTCTTGGGGTGCCGAAGGATGTCATGCCACAATAATTTTATCTCGTCATCGCTTACTGGTTGACATATCGATTGCCAATTTTCGGAGGTTATTAATGAATTGGTGGAGATTGTTAATGATGTTATCCATCACGTCGCACCGATGTTTCGCGAATCTACGCACGTTGCGGTTCCGGATGGTACAACCTCAGACATATATGATAGCATCATCACGCTGCCAAAAGTAACTCATTGTGGTTTCTAGTAAATTTATGATGCAGCCGGTAGAAACTGATCATGAAGATTAAATTAAATTGCTATATACTATAGATCGAATAGGGATTTTGAATCAGAAAGTTCACCACGGTGTACTATGGATAAGGTAGGAAACGATAAAACATCGTTCAAGAAACATAACACGAGCGAGCCTGCATGTGCGTTCCAGAACCGCGCGCGTGCTGAACGGTTAATGTAGGTATCTTAGTTTCTGGAGCTGCACAACAAAACAGCTCACCAAATCACAGCATCAAAATTGAAAGTACAAGTTATTCTACATAATGCGATTTGCCCGTCTGCACTTAACAAAATTGATACTTTCCACTTTAACGGATCCGTCGACGTCGTCGTCGCAGGAACAAAGCACTGCTCGCTCACTGCCAGCCTTCACTCCGTAACAACGGACGCACAGTGGTTCCCCCATAGGTCATAAATCTAAAAACATGACTTTATCGAAATTCAACAAGTTATCCCTAAACTGCTTCTTTATGGTATACTATATAATCGTCATTTTTTGTAGAATTTGAGCTAATATGATCTGTATAAGGCTTTGAAGTGAAGATAATCCAGTTAAATAAACTATACGTAAAAATGTTGGCATACCTCATGAAACTTACGTTTTACCTTCAAATCCCCTCCAGAAACATACTGAGTAAATATTTACACTCTAATCTGTCATATACATGCTTTTCAGCTGGGACCGTCCGCAACCAAGCAAATGATCAACGAAAAACTCTACTGTGTTTGATGAACGGATTCACAATTTTCTTATGAATTTCATTATTGTCATCCACCAATAAAATATGTTTCCCCTTCAGATCCCATCCAGAAACATTTCCTGAGTTAATATTTACACTATTCTCTATCATCTTAAGGCTATTTCAGCTGCGACCGTTTGCGACCAAGCAAATGGTAAACAAATAACTTTTCTATGTTTCTTCGACGGAAAAACAAATTTCTTCTAAATTTTGATATCTTCATCCTTTACGAAAATATGTTTCCCCTTCAAATCCCCTCCAGAAACATCCTGTGAGTGAATATTTACACTCTAATCTGTCATCTTAAGGCTGTTTCAGCTGCGACCAAGCAAATGGTAAAAAAATAACTTTTTTATGATTCTTCGACGGAAAAAAAATTTTCTTCTAAATTTTGATATCTGCATCCTCCAAGAAAGTATGTTTCCCCTTCAATTCCCCTACAGAAACATCCTCTAAGTAAATATTTACACTCTAATCTGTCATCTAAAGGCTATTTCAGCTGCGACCGTTTGCGAGCAAGCAAATGGTAAACAAATAACATTACTATGTTTCTTCGACGGAAACACATTTATTTTTCTAAATTTTGTTATCTTCATCCTTTACGAAAATATGTTTCCCCTTGAAATTCCCTCCAGAAACATCCTGTGAGTAAATATTCACACTCTAATCTGTCGTCTAAAGGCTATTTCAGCTGCGACCATCTGCGACCAAGCAAATGGTAAACAAATAGCTTTACTATGTTTCTTTGACGAAAACACAATTTTCTACTCAATTTTGTTATCTATCCACTAAGAAAGTATGTTTCCCCTTCAAAACACCTCCAGAAACATCCTCTGAGTAAATATTTATACTCATATCTTTCATCTGAAGGCTATTTCAGCTGCAACCGTCCACGAGAAAGCTAAGTGTAAACAAATAACAAAATTATGTTTGTTTAACAGATATCATATTTTTTGCTAAATTTAATCGTGTACCGCTTCAATTTCTTTTTGAATATCCTTTAAGTGTATTCATATTTCTGGCTGCTGCCTCAATGGCATTTCAGTTACCACAGTCTGCGACTGAGCTTGGAAATAAATAATCGATGGCAAAAAATTACCAAAATTGATGAACACGATTATTCTGTTTTCTTTATCATGGTCTACTTTATGAGACTGAAAAGCATATTTCTCCCCGATTTTCATTCTTAGACATCTCAGAGAAGATATTTAAATTTTAAGCTGTCATTCAAGAGCTATCTGGGTGCAGATTATTAAATAGTATATCGTGGTATAATAGTATTATATTTAACTTTAAATTGATATATTAAACCGTTTTGCCTTTCTCATATACTAAGTATACGCAAAGGCTATACGTTTGTTCCAAAAACGAACTGTTATTGATGTTCCAGAGAAAACTTTCCTTTTTCCGGTACAATTTTCAAACTACCGCAGATGACACTACATACTTTGTCTCTGCTATTTGGCATGGCATTCTACGATGACAACGCCAATTACCAGGTTTTTGTTTCAGTGTATTGAAGATATATTTAACTTTGTAGGCTGGCGGTAGAACTTTGACAGCTGCGGTAGAACTTTGCGGAATCCGCAAAATAGAAAATTTTGAAAAGATCCGCAATATAAGATGCCCGGAGACCAATAGTATTAGATACCAGATGATATATGTCTGTGCGTGTGTATGTGTGCGTATGTATGTGCGCAAAAAAAACTTACTTATTTTTAGGCACTTATACTTCTAGACCAACATTTGGAAAGGGCGTAATAGCCAATATTTCTAGGCCAACATTTGAAAAGGGTGTAACATCCAAAATTTATTCCTTCTGATTCTTGGTCCACATATATAGCTATTAGAATGGGGCGTCATGGTCATTTTTTCAAATCAATGGTTTTTCGAAGCCATTCTGGGTCCTGAACAACTGTGCAGAATTTGGGACCGATTGGTTGCTTCCTCGCTTTCCGCATCGTGTTTGAAGTTTGTATGGAAATTGGTATGGGAGAACGTATATTTTTGCATTTCTACTACTAGAGGTTTCAGTTCATCGTAAACCAAGTGGCACATTGCGTTAAAGTATAACCCAAAAAAAGCCGAAAAACTTTGCTGAAGAAGGCACGTTGCTGGAACGTCCACGAAAAAAGTTATAACGCTTCGAACATTGAATGTTCAAACCATATGCAAAAAATCGTTTATTCTGCCAGCACTGCCGTACTACGTAGACCAATAATTTAACTGAGTGTTATTGCAAAATAATTGATCTTATAGGGCTTTAGATCTAATGGGAGCTATCCGGAATTATTTCACAAAGAAAAAAATCCGACAAGAAGGAAGATGGGTTTTGCTTTTCGATAACCATAAGTTGTCCGGTAGTGCTGGCAGAAACATTGATTTCTTGCATATGGTTTAAACAATCAATTTTCGAAACGTAATAACATTTTTTGTAGACCGTCCAGCTACGTACCTTCTTCGGCAAAGTCTTTCGGCATCTTCCAGACTATATGCTAACGTATTCAGTCACGTGATTGATGATAAATTGAAGCCGCTTCTAGCAAAAATGTGAAAAAGTACGTTTTCCCATACTAATCTCCATGTAAATTTAAAACGCGATGCGGCATGCGAGGTTGCAACCAATCGAGCCCATATTTTGCACAGTTGATTGGGGTCCCAAAACGATTCAGAAAAACCTTGATCTCACTTGATCGGACGAAGTTTGCGTTTTTCCATACAACTGCGCCCCACTCTAATAGCTATATATGTAGACGAAGAATCAGAAGGAATAAATTTTGGCTGTTACGCCCTTTTCAAATGTTGGTCTAGATTTATTCCTTCTGATTCTTCGTGTACATATTAAGCTATACATGTGGACAAAGAATCAGAAGGAAAAAAATGGCTGTTACGCCCTTTTCAAATGTTGATTTAGACCGACTTGATCTTAACCGACTTGTGCGGAACAAGTTGCGTTCGACGTGGAATCATATCAATTTGTTTTCTAATAAAAATTGGCCAGATCGCACAATGAGTTTAAAAGTTAAGGCAAAAATACTATTTTTTCTTATGCACCAGAAAGGCATTAACACCGGCTAGGAAGATTAATCAGGTTTATTTTCGTTTTCTACTTTCAAAATAACAAGCATCTTCCCACCCACGCATCTTCATCAAGAAAGTAAATTGAACGTTATTTGTTGGATTTTTGCATATAATACTGAAATCGGCTCCGTAAAGTATGATAATGACTGAGCCTACCAAATAATTAAAAAATAGGCTGTTCAACACAAAAAAATACTAAAAGTACACCATTTTACCGTATAACTTCCGTAATTTATATTTATGACCGCCCTTCTAAGGGAATGGAACCACTGTGGGACGGTACGGTTGTCCTGCGTCAGCTGTCAGCATTGGCAGTAATTCACATCGAGTAAATGGCTGCAAACTCTTTCTTTTTGTTTTAGCCAACAGCAGCATAGTGGAAAATAGGACCTCCCGCCGCTTAGAGATACCAGGAATTGCTTTTGTTCTGCTTAGTTGTTTGGGGAGATTGGCGTGTGAAGCACAATTTGGGAATTTCCACAGTCGGAACATGGAGACAAACGTCTACACTTTTATTTATAATGTGTGCATTTGCTGGTCATAAAACGATTTAAAAATTAAGTTGTATTTTTTTCCTCTAAATTAAAGGTTTTATTCTATCAGTTCGTTTTGTCAGCTTCTCCCTGTTCGAGGGTAACATTTTCACTCTGCTTTGGGGAAAGTACCGCAGTGTGCACTTGCTTGCATTTTCCAGTCACGGAAAGCAGTCCCTATTCGAAGGCTTATTTCAATGTGCAGTCGATTTTCCTCTCCTTAGCGGACACGTACCTACACCATTTTCCCGTACAGTGATACGCTTCAAGCCGCATGGGAAAAAAGAGAAAATAATGGTGCCACATTCATTATGTATATTTTTTGAAACACAGATGTTTATATGCTTTCCCAAAAAAAATAAGAATATCTTGAGCTTTGGACAGGGTATTAGATCGCAATTGAAGGCAAGAGGCCAAATGATTGTTCGACTATGTAGTTAGTAGTTGATTGGAATAAGACCATGCACATGTTTTCGGTGTCGGAGACTGATCTTTTTGTATTTATCTTCCTATAATTTTCGGAAAAACAAACGAAATAAAAAACCGCCTCTTTATTTTTTCATTTCATTGGGTTATAATTCAAAGTTTCCTTGGAAAATCATACGGAATTTTATGGGAAAGAATTTACGGATGTCGTGGGGAGGTCAAAGTAAGAATGTCGAAGGTTCAAAACTGTAGGTTTCGTGGAAAGTATGATTCCAGTACCTATGTTAAACTAAATACGCGCTGTATGTGAAGAAGAAGTTTGTTTATGGATGAATTATCCAATTGATAATGGTAGAATGTACAGACAGGGCAGGCAGTCTGAAATGGGTCTCAGGAGCTGCAGTACAGCTAGCACTTTCTAACTTCGGGAACAAATTATTATTATTTAGATAGGAAATACCAGTTTGCTTTGGCTTGCTAACTATCTGTCTTTGGGTTTTGTCCTCTATTCTCCTCTTATCTATTATCATACCTCCCATGTGGTGATTGATAGTCGTATTTAGAAAATCTTTAACAGTAGCAGTAGATTGATACAGGCAGACGTTCCCAAACTTTTTGCATATGCGACCCACCTAGCAGGATCCCATATTGCTTGCGACCCACCAGGTACCAAATGCCTTTGTTTTTAGAAAATGGAAAAAATGAGTTTGCGTTTGATTGCTGAAACTATGATAATAAATTATTTAAATTATATTTACCGAAATCTCAGCATTTTTATTATATTTGGATGGATATATAAGTTGGATTTGAGGTGGGTTTAATTTGTTTTGGATTGTATTGGGTTTTAATTGGTTTTGGATTGAATTTAAATTCGAATTACATTAGATTTGTGTTGGATTTGGATTCGATTTACTTTCGATTTGGATTCCGATTTGGATTTATTTTGAATTGGATTTGGATTGGTAATGGATATGGATTAGATTTGGATTGAATTTACATTCGACTTGGATTTTATTTACATTGGATCTGTATTTGATTTACATTGGATTGGATTTGGATTAGATTTGGATTAAATTCAGATCATATTTGGATTGGAATTGGATAACATTTGGATTGGATTTAAATTGGATTTGGATTGAATTTGGAATGGATTTGGATAAGATTTAGATTGGATTTGAATTGGATTTACATTCGATTTGGATTGATATTGAATTTTGGATTGGATTTGGATTGGATTAAGATTGGATTTGGATTGAATTTACATCGAATTTGGGTTGGATTTGGATTCGATTTACATTCGATTTGGATTTAGATTGAATTTGAGTTGGATTTGGATTATATTTGGATTAGATTTAGATCGGATTTGGGCTGGATTTGGATTAGATTTGGATTGAAATTGGAAACGATTTAGATTGGACTTAGACGAGATTAAAGTTGGATTTAGGTAGGATTTTCATTTGATTTGGATTTGTATTTAAATTGCATTTGAATTTGATTTTGAATTGAATTGGTTTAAAAAAGAAAAAAAAAGAAATTCGTGGGCTTTGTGGCCTTGCGGTTAGCAACGTCAATCGTCTAAACGCATGTGCTGTGGAGTGTGGGTTCGATTCCCCGCCCCGGTAATGAGAAAACTTTTCGAAGAGCGAAAAGTTCTCCACTGGTCCACTGGGTGTTATGTAAATGTCCTTGTCCGTTGTCTAATGCTAAATGTTAAGTGTTCAGTCTGTGCGACCTCTGGTCGAAGACGGTGATTCTGTCTTTTTTTTATGAATTGGTTTTGGAATGAATTTCGATTGAATTTGGATTGGATTTGAATTAGATTTGAATTGGATATCGATCGAGTTTATATTGGATTTGAATTAGATTTTAATTGGATATCGATCGAGTTTATATTGGATTTGGATTGGATTAAGACTGGATTTGGGTTGAATCTGGATTGGATTTATGTGTATTATAGTTGGATTAGATTTGGATTGGGTTAGGGTTAGATTTTGATCGTATTGGATTTGTAAAAATCTTAACAATTTTTTATTCTATTTCGGTTGTTTGCCTCTGACCAGCATGCAAAACTCCAACTTTTTCGGATAACGAAAAAGGGCCATTGACTTCCTTACCATTGCGAACCGAAGTTGTTCTTCTCCACTATTGTGGCGAAAACTTTCCCCTTCGGCCAAATGTTGCGAGGCAGCTTACGATCGGTAATAATGACGACATCGGCTGCACATGTTCAAGCCATTTGCTCCTGCGACTAATTTCTGGCAGGTAGCTCGTTTCCCAGCTCCTCCAGAATTGGTTTGCCAGGATTTGGGATTTTAACCAGCTGCACCGCCGTCGTCGAGATCGGATAGTGGTTTCGATTTGTTGGATGAACCAAGTAAAAAGTGGTTTGGTGTCAGCGCTGGTGTCAAGTCTTTGTCTAGAGGCACGTGAGATAGGGGCCGCGAGTTCACGGTGTTCTCAACTTCGGTCAGCAAATTCCGAAGTACTTCATCAGAAGGCTTTACTGACGAACACACTACAGCTAGGTGCTTCTTGACAGTGCGGATCAGCCGCTCCCAGCTATCACCCATGTGTGAGAGGTGGATTGAAGAGCCATGATTCCATCATGAATTCGCGCTCGTTAATGGCGCTGACACGGCGGGCCATGAGCTTTAGAAAGGCCATAATGTAGGAACTTGTGCTAAGGAAGTGAGCGACTTGCAGGTGGATCGCGCGGATAGTCAGGCACGTTGCAAGCATTACTCACCGCTTTTCCACTCTTCTGCCGACTGTGACTTCGATTGGGCCGAAATAATCAATTCCGACGTGCGAAAATGCTCGTGAAAAGGCTGCGAGGCGGGCGGGCGGTAGGTTCGGCATGAACGGTGGGTTTGGAGCTGCCTGCTGGTTTTTGCACTGCTGGAAATCCTTACGCACTTGCGTATTACAGGAAGGATACGGAACTTATGACGGCTTTTATTTATTGCAGTCTCGTGGTTGTGGTGATGGTATTTGCAGTAGTAGTGTGCTACGATCAGGCGGGTGGTTTGGTGTTTTGCGGAAGAATGACTGGGTTCTTGGCATCATCAATGGTGTAGTGCAGCGGTTCTCAACCTTTTTCTTGAGAGGTACCCCTTCGTGTTTTTGTATATATTGAGGTACTTACTTACTTACTTATGGATCCTGTGCACCTCCGGTGGTGCAAAGGGCCGACTTGAAAGATCTCCATCCTGAGCGTTGCCCGGCTATCGCTTTAACCTGTTGTCAGGTTAGATTTCGGTCGACTTCTTTTATTTCTTTATTGAGGCTTCGCCGCCATGAGCCTCTGGGTGTGCCTCTGCTGCGATGTCCCGCTGGGTTCCAGTCTAATGCTTGTTTACAGATTTCGTTTCCGCCCCTACGTAGAGTGTGGCCGACCCAGCCCCACTTCCGATCCCGAATTTCTGTTGCTATCGGCCTCTGGTGACAACGACGATGGAGCTCGTTGTTTGAGATCCAATTGTGAGGCCACCAGGCCCGAATTATATACCGCAGGCATCTGTTAATGAACACCTGCAGCCGTTGAGTGTTCTCCACTGATACACACCATGTTTCGCTAGCGTATAACAGCACAGATTTCACGTTAGAGTTGAAAATTCGTATTTTGGTGCGTTCACTTATCTGCCTGTTTTTCCATATATTTCTTAAACTCGCAAAGGCAGCGGAGTCTCGTTTCGACCGTCTTCCAGTGCGGTTGGTTCTTGCGCTCTACTTTTCTGCGGTGATTCGCTTAAAAGAAGAACAATAGAACCAGTGCAGTGACCGCGGTCGAAACAAATGTGTAGTGTAAAAAAAGTGCTGCAGATCCTAAAGACGCGTGCAGGTTCGTGCTTGCAAGTGCTGATCGATTGTTATCAAGGTCAATGCCCTTGCTAATATTTCGATGAAACCTATGTAAATGCTCAAACATGTTTAGCGTCACAATTTTTGAGGAGAGGTAAGGTTTTGATAAACTGTAAATTTATTTGAACACTCACGCACCCACACAAAAGCGCACATACTCAAATTCACATATACATATACACAAATACACAAATACACATATACATACATACGTTGATGGACATGAGTATTCGTCATGTTTTCATAGTAATCTCTATTATAACATGACGAATACTTTTGTCAATCAGTGTACACATATAAACACACATACATACTTATTTACACACATACAGATATACACACACACACACTTATATACATCATACATAAACACGAACACGATTTTTATTATATATTAGGTATCTATATTATTGAAAGCGTTTGGTACGGGAGGTCCACGCTTTCTTCCTTTCCCCTCGATTCCAAGATATTAAGTGACTTTAGGTATTCCTGAAGTTGTTCAATATCTAGGAGTCATCTCTGCGGTACATACTGCGTGGTTGGCCTGGCCATATGAAAAGAAAAATTACGGAATTCAGAAACCGTCATTTTTCAGGATGCTTTCAAGTATTGGCTACGCAAGTATGAGATTAGATTAGATTAGATATTTCTTAAACTCGCAAAGGCAGCCCTTGCTTTCTTGATCCGTGCGCCTATGTCGATCTTGGTACCGCCGTCTGACGCCATTTGGCTACCAAGATATTAGAAGCTTTCATCATTCTCCACTGGTTGCCCCGCTACTGTGAAACTGGAAGGAGTCACCGTGTTTACATCCAACGATTTGGTTTTGGTGACGTTGATGACTAAACCTGCCGAAGAGGAGCGCTCGGCAAGGTCGTTGAGTTTACTCTGCATATCAGAGCGCCGTTGCGCGAGGAGTGCAACATCATCCGCCAATTCGAAGTCATTTAGGTGCTCCATGGTTATAGGCTGCCATAACAGCCCGCGGTTTAGTTCACGGTCAATCGCATCTACCAGAATCTCGTCGATTACGATGAGGAACAGTAACGGCGATAGAATACATCCTTGCCTCACATCAGCTACGACCCGGATAGGGTCGGACAAGACCCCATTGTGCAGCACTATACACGATAATGCCTCGTACTGTGCCTCGATGAGGCCGATGATTTTCTCAGGAACTCCCTTGCGTCTCAGGGCGCCCCACATATTCTCGTGATTAAGACGGTCGAAAGCTTTTTCGTAGTCAATGAATACCAAGTAAAGGGACTCTTGGAATTCGTTGACATGCTCCAGAATTATGCGGAGCGTGACAATATGGTCCACACATGATCTTCCGGCACGGAATCCGGCTTGCTGCCGCCGGAGAGTCGCATCGATCTTCTCCTGAATCCGGGCTAGGATAATTTTGCACAGAATTTTGAGAACGGTACACAGCAACATAATGCCTCGCCAGTTATCGCATACAGTCAGGTCACCCTTTTTGGGCACTTTCACTAAGATACCTTGCATCCAGTCGACCGGGAAAGTTGCGGTGTCCCAGATATTACGAAATAAACGATGCAGTAGTTGAGCGGATGTCATGGGGTCAGCTTTGAGCATCTCGGCTGATATGCGGTCGACCCCTGGGGCTTTATTCGATTTCATGCTTTGGATGGCTGTTTGAATCTCTAGCAGTGATGGAGCTTCGGAATATATTGAGGTACCCCCTTTTTTTTCCTATAGATATAAATAAGCGTAACTCATAAGATTATTTTGAAAGAGTGCTTTCGAACCTATTAAAAAGAGACTTTTGAGCATCTTGAAATGACGTTCCTGAACCTTTTGAAAGTAGGCTTCCAAGCCTCTTGAGAGAATAATTTCGAGCCCCTCGAAAGGAAGCTTCCGAACCTCTCAAAAGAAGGCTTCCAAGCCGCATGGAAGGAGTCTTTTAGGCCTCTTGAAATAAGGCTTTGAGGATCTTAAAATGACGTTGCTGAGCCGTTTGGAAGTAGGCTACCAAGCTTCTTGAAAGTAGAGTTCCGAGCTTTGACGTTGCTGAGCCTTCTGAGTTCTTCCAAGCTTCTTGAAAGAATAATTCCAAGCCCCTCGATTGGGTTTTCCAAGCCACTTGAAAGTGGGCTTCCAATCCACCACTTTAAATGGGACTGACTGAAAGAAGAATTCCGAGCCCCATCGAAAGGAGGTTTCCAAGCCTCTTGAAATGGGGTTTCCGATTCGCATGGAAGGGGTCTTTCGAGTCTCTTTAAAGGGATTGAGCATCTTGAAATGGCGTTGCTGAGCCGTTTGAAAGTAGGCTTCCAAGCTTCTTGAAAGAACTCGAAGCCGTGTTAGAGACGAGCCAGCCTAGGGCTACAAGTCTCTATAATAAAGACAAAAAATAGTCCGAGCTACTCAAAAAAAAGCTTCCTAGCTACTTGAAAGAGGGCTTCCGAGATTCTTGAAAGTGGACTTCCGAGTCCCTTTAAAGGGGGCTTGCAACTCTCTTGGATAGCGGGCTTCCGACCCTTTTGAAAAGAGGCTTCCGATCCACTTGGAAGCTCTTAAAGGAGGCTTTCGAGACTCATAAAGGGATCTTTCGAGCTTCTTGAAAGGAGGCTTTGAGCATCTTGAAATGGCGTTGCTAAGCGTTTTGATTGTAGGATTCCAAGCTTCTCGAAGGAAGCTCTCGAAAGGAAGTTTCCGAGCCATTTGAAAGGGAGCTTCTGAGTCTTTTGAAAGTGGGTTTCTGAGCCTCTGGGGCTGCTTGGAAGGAGGCTTTCGAACCGCGTAATCATAATCATAATCTTGCTTCGATGAGGCAGATTGCTTGTGAACATTTTTTTGATCTTTTGTCCCACAGTCCTTCATACTGTTGGCTGTGGTGGACATGATTCGATATGTTTTGATTTACTGATTGCTATACATATTGTTTTTTATTGGAATTGTAATACGTCCGCCATTAAGCCTTTTCGTCCGAGGTACCCCCTGGGGTCAGCGAAGGTACCCCCGGGGGTACATGTACCCCAGGTTGAGAACCGCTGGTGTAGTGGCACGGAGCAATGCGGGTTCGCATGCGCATGATTTTGGGATAGGATTCCTTTTGGTAAAGTCGAGTAATCCTTGCGTAGCCTCTCCTAAGTTGGGAAGTCGTTGACGCAGAGCACTGGCTCCGGCAGAGTGTGATGTACCAGGAACGATGGACGTAGTGCGTTGTCGGTCGAATCTTTGTGATTGAGCGGTTCCGGCCAGTCATCTTCAGGGCACCGAAGAAAGTCGGGACCATTGAACCACCTGTCTCCAGATGACAATTCTAGAAGACTACTCCACTTGGTGGCGTCATCGGCAGGATTTTGTCCATCTTGACTTATGTGCTTCGGATATTTCGATGATTTCGCTGATCATGTGGCCGATGTATTGGCTGCATCTCAGATGGTCCGAGTTGATTCAGCAAAGGACGTTTCTGGTATCAGACCAGTACAGCTTTCGATGGATCCTGAAGGTAAGCGCCTCTTAAACGGTACGCGATAAGCGGGCACCAACTACGGCAGCTTCAAGTTCCAATCGTGTTATCGAAATAAATTTCTGCGGGGCGACAATGGAGCAGCAAAAGGATTCGTCGCGTACGAAGCGAAGATAGCAGACGACGGCCGTGACGTTCTCGCTGGCATCTACCATTGTGTGTAGCTGCACTTCGTCGGCTTCCTTCGTGGGGTACTGGGAATTGTAGCACCGGGAAATCTTCACTCGTCCAACTCGTGGAAAAACCTTCAGCCAGGTAAGCCCTTTTCCAAAGGGGTAGTTGTCGATGTGGTTGTCCTACTGGGTAATCATATGTTTTGCAGTAGGATCTTTAGATACGACAGAAAATGAGTAATCACCCCTAGCGGATCGAAGATGGTCATCAAGACACGTAGAAATTCCCGCTTCGATGGCCTTCGTTCACCTCCTAACAGAGCTGGACGTAACGAACTCACTTTGTAACTAAAAACATCGTCGGTCGTGTTCCACCACATGCCTAAAACCTTCTCCGTGGCTAGTTCGTAGGACATGTCAAGACATTTCTCGTCGATGCCTACCTCGTGTAGTGCTGCCAAACCATTCTTGTGTCACTGATCCAGTTTCGCATCACGAATCCGCCTTGCTGATGAACATGCCTTACGTCCTTGGCCAACTGGATGGCTTGCTCTTCGGAGTCCACGCTGACCAGCATATCGTCAACGTATTGGGACTTTATGATGGCTTGATGTGCCTCTGGATATTCGTTCGCGAATAGGTCGGCATTGGTGTTCTTCACGAATTGCACAGTGGTTCGTTCTTCCAGTAAAAACACTGAAAAAATTGGTCTTTTGCGAAATTTTGCACCTGGCGACGTTCCCGGAACTGAAAAAGGATCGTGAGGAGCTTGCACAGTAGATCCGGTCCTTTGAGGTGGGGTGAACTGAGTGAGGCGCCGTGGGCGCCAGCAGCTGCGTCCCACACTATTCGTACCTTGCCAGGTTTGTTTGGATTGGTTACGGGGAAAATTGGTAGATACCATCAGCGAGGCACTTTTTGGTTAATTTACTCCTCGCTGGGCTTCTTGAGTAGCCTTTTGCTAGATACTCTTCGATTGTTGATTGCAGAGTCGTCTACTCTCTCCTTCTCTGTCGTTATATCGGCACAATAGTCCGGACTCATACCGATCATTCCGACGGTGAGTGAGCGAATGCAGCAGCATGAGGGCACGTTGATCTTCGACGGATAGCAGCAGTTTGTGCAATTTGGTAACTCCGGGGCTATCAAGGGAGAAGTACTGGTGAAGATTTGCTCCATGTCCATCGCCTTGTCCTCCACAGATGGTCCAGCCCAACCATGACTCCACTGCGATCGACTGCCCAAACTCTCCTTCTCTGCTTTTCAAGACGAGGCCCAGATGAGCATGCTTTGTTTCGATCAGAATACGTGGCTGCACATCTCGTTAGGAATCAATCAACGAATCTCGGAGGTGTGGATACTCCTCGCAGAATTTGATCATGTCCAACGTTTGTTGTGGTAGCTTTAGCTTCTTCAAATCAAATTTCCCGGGATTCCCGATTCTACCCAATAGTTTCCCGAATTTTCCGGGAAATTAAAATACTGAAATATTTTGTTATTGATTTCTTATCTTTTTAAATTTGATGATATAGGGTGTCCTAGAAAGTACGATTTTGATGCGCTTCTATTGTTTTCAGATAAATTTTAAATGACAGGTGATCACTAAGCATCATTGTTTACGTTATAATATGTCGCTCTGTGATTCATAATTGCCATTTGGCTAACTTTTTATGGGAATGCGAAACTTTTTCCTTGAGAAGTGCAAACAGACTTTGCACGAATGATGCACTATTCCCAACATCAGAGTCAGATGGCGAGAATATAATATAAGAGCATCGGAGCAGTTTGCAATGCGATTCGGAAGCAAGTTGTGGATTTTACATTTCAGGGCATGAAAAAATCTGAACGTAAATCGGTCCCTATGAGCCATATGCTCGATCGGAAAATCTTTCAATCTTTTCCCGTAAAAATGGTACTTCTGTTCAAGATTTGGAAAAATCTGATAACATCGAAGAATAAAGTCGACCAAACAAGACACAAAATGAACTACGGACTTTCAGGGAGCAGAAGAAGAAAAAAGAAGTGAATAACATGCTGCATTAGAGTGATTCAAATTTTGACTTTTTTGCCCCCCGTTGTTTAAACGATTCCATTTGCCATTTTAATAATCCTCCAAAATTTTTAGCAATGTTGGATGTAATTTGACTGTGCACACGTCATTTGAAGTTTGTATGGAAATTACTGTGAAAACTGACCATTATGGGGAAGACCGTTCCGTGAGGTGGCCCATGAACTATTTAAATATAATCAACACTCTGCCTACACAGAATATTTCTCAAGCTGAAAGGCAGTTGTTGTTGCGAAGCGATTTCTCGTTTGGAAGCAAAGTTATGATGAAAACAAAAATGCTCATTATTGATATTGATGTTATTCTTTTACGTGTTAAATTGAATTTCCCACGACGAGTATTTCCTTAATAACTTTTCTTGCGACCATCAAATCGTTTAGCAACAAAGACGACCTGTTTCCTTGTAAAATTTCTTATGTTGCCGATGTACTCATATGTTCTTAGAGCTTAAAAAGAAGCTTTGGGGAACGGTTTTCCATGAAAGTTACTGTTTTCATAGCAATTCTCATACAAACTTCAAACCGCACGTGCTCACTCAATTTACATCCAAATTAGCTAAAAATTTAGGTGGGTTAATAAAAACGCAAATGCAATCGTTTAAGCGTCGGGGGGCAAAAAAGTCAAAATTTGAATCACTCTAATGCTGCATATGTCAAAATATGGGAGCATAAGTTATATGACAAACTTTCGTGTGGAAGATCGTCATGCAAGGTGATGATGATGATAAACCATGAGTGAAGTTCGGTTATAAAATGCTTCCACGGGACCATTTCAGCATGATTCGTGTTGGTAAAGTATTGACGATGTCGATAAGCAAGTTAATTTAGGAAAATTCTGTAAAAAGACAATGATTTTGTAAGCAATTTGTAAATGTGGAATTATCTCAAATCCATTTGCTGCGATCGAAACAATGACAGTTGATGTGTACGTTCAGGAATTCTCGTAGCGGTGTCCATAAAAGTGAAACTATAATAAAGTATTTCCAAAAAACAAAGACATAATGTTATTATTAAATCGTGCTTATACTTTCTGGGACACCCTATACTTGACTTTGGAGCATCAATTATATTTTTGGCTAACATCTTCTCACCGTTCCGATATTATTAAGAAATAAAGTTTTTGTATGCCGTGGTAAGAACTGAAGATTCTAAAGGATTCTACGGTGAAATCATAAGGCGTAAAGAAGAGAGACAAAACAAAGAATAAGTAGGCGTTACGATGCTGAATTAAAAATCTAGTTATTTATTTGTGCTTTTGTGCTGAGCTAGATTGCAGAAATGCAGATAATCAGACAAGAGCAGTGACTGTTTTGGTAGGTTATTATTATTTATTTATTCAGACTAAGGCCGAAGTGGCCTGTGCGGTATATAAGAGTCTTCTCCATTCGGCTCGGTCTATGGCTACACGTCGCTAACCACGCATCACCATACCGCCATCTTCGTCTGCCACATCGCCATTCAGGTGTTCTTTGTAGTGCTGCCGCCACCTTTGG